>NC_073692.1:253424032-253470760 GCF_029784155.1 Uranotaenia lowii
GGGCGAAGGCGGATTGTCCAACAATCAATTCGGCTTTCGAAAAGGGCGATGCACAGTCGACGCCATTCGAACTGTCATCGAAACGGCTGATAAAGCCAGACTCAAGAAGAGAAGAGGGGACCGTTTTTGTGCGGTAGTAACATTGGACGTGCGTAACGCCTTCAATAGTGTCAGCTGGGCAGCGATTGCTTCTTCGCTTATAAAAATGAGGATACCGAAATATCTCTACAAATTAGTGGAAAGCTATTTCCAGAACCGCAAGCTTCTATACATGACGAGCGAAGGATTTCAGGAAATGGATGTTACAGCTGGAGTACCGCAAGGGTCGATACTGGGCCCGGTTCTGTGGAATATTACGTATGATGAGGTGCTGACATTGAGCCTGCCAGAGGGAGTAAAGTTGGTTGGTTTCGCGGACGATGTCGTGCTACTAGCGACGGCCCAAGTAACCAAAAGTTCCATAAAACAGGCTCTTAAAAGCTTACTCAGCTTTGTTTAACGAATGAGTAACATTCTACTCAGCCTCAAATTTAAGTTCTTATCGATACTTCTAAAGTCCATAATAGAAGCTGAATAGAAGGCTATTCAGCCTCCACATGAGACCTCGAAAAAAAAAAGAAAAAAGAAAAATTAGACCTCGAAAAAAAAAAGAAAAAAGAAAAATTCGTTTCTTGCTATGGTTTTTATACCTTTTTATTATTAATCTGATGTTGCTTTTACTGTGATTGAGTTTCATACTTACTTGTAAAATTTGTATGCTTGGAGATTTGAACTTGCACCAGCGAGGTGAAAACTGAACACGCTACCTCTGTACCATGGCCAATGCTTAGATTGCTGTTATTTTAAACATCAATATGAAATAAACTTGGAATTATCGACTTTTCAAAGCAGGCGATTATAAAAAATGTAAACATTCGTACCAAAAGATGTTTCAACTTTTTCCAAAACAAACTAGGAGGAATTGAAATTGAACGTGAGTATTTTTATGTTTTGAGTTGTTTTTTGTGATTAATTTTCTTTCTATCTGTTTTCTGTTTTAGTTTCAAAAATGGAGAGCGCTAAATTCCTCATCAAGAGTTCACCCAACCACGATAATGAAAATTTGCGGACCTTGTTCAACTATCAAAAAGGCATACAGAAATTTCGGACCCTGCTTATCATATTAAAGAATAAATTGCCGCTAGTTGCAAGAGGCTACCGTCGATACAAGCCAGTTATTACGTTGCTCCAGGTGCAAGAAGAAAAATCGAATTGTAAACGAAAAGGTGTGTTTTTTTCGATTAGTTAAATATGAATATTCTTTAAAATGCAAAACAATGTGAAAAATATATAAGATTTATGTAATTTTTCCATTTTGATTAAAATAGTTGATTTATTTGTGGGTTTAATTCGTTGTTCTTGCGCTGTTCTTCGTTGAACCAACTAAAGGCTGAAAGTCTCTCTAATAAAGACAAAAATAATCGTTGCTCGTACATGCGAAGTTCTGATATTCTGTTTTTTACTCTTGTGAAAAATCTTAACGCTAACGTTTGTATTGAAGTTCTATAGAAGTTCCTCATGGAACCAAAAAGTTCGTAACAAGCTCTGTTTGGAACCAAAAAGTTCGTAAGAAGTTCTGCATTGAACCAACAAATTCGTAAGAAGTTCGTAACGAAGAACGATAAGCCTAATTGAATTCTGGATTTTTTAAGGTACTTGGAACGCACAACAATGTTCTATGCTACTTGTTTAGACTTTTTAAGTTCGGTCAGAAGTCCAAATCAAGCACCTGTTTTCATTTATCTTGAGAACCTTTTACTCAGCCAAATGTGAACTTCTAATGCACAGGATTAAGTATCTATGTGACTTTTGGTTACTTGGGGGGTTACTCTACAGAAATCGTCCAGCTAAGAGCTTCAGAGGCTGTAGATGCGGTAGAGAGCTGGATGCACTCCAAAAGTTTGCAGTTGGCTCACCACAAAACCGAGATGGTCCTGATATCAAACCTGATTTCACCGCAAACAGGCAGGATTACAGTTGGATCATGCACTATTGAATCAAAGCGTGAGCTTAAATATTTGGGTGTGATGATTGACGACCGGCTCAGCTTTAAAAACCACGTTGAGTATGTGTGCAAGAAGGCGGCAACAGCAACGGCCGCACTCACGAGGATAATGGCGAACAACTCGGGGATCCGAAGTAGTCAGCGAAGGATAATTTCGAGTGTAGTTTCGTCAATCCTTCGATATGGAGGGGCGGCCTGGAAATCTGGTCTTAACATCCAGTGTAACCAGCAGAAGCTGAACAGTGTACAGAGGCGAATGAATTTGCGGGTCATCAGTGCATATCGCACCGTTTCGTCGGAGGCTGCATGCGTTGTAGCGGGAGTCATGCCCATCTCGGTTTTGTTGGTGGAGGACTCATAATGCTACGAAAATAGAGGCATGCAAAACGTGAGAACACGAGCCAGAGATAGCTCCATGGCTAACTGGCAGCAGCTGTGGGACAGCTCGGAAAAAGGGAGGTGGACCCATCGTTTGATCCCAAACATCAAAGAGTGGATGGAGAGAAAGCATGGCGAAGTGGATTTCTACATGACGCAATTCCTGACTGGTCATGGATGCTTCATGAAGTATCACCACAGGTTCGGACATGCGGCCTCGCCGGTCTGCCTAACATGCGGTGACGTGGACGAGACACCCGAACACGTGGTATTCTATTGTCCAAGATTTGAAGAGGAACGTGCCAACATATTCGCCGCCTGCGGACCAGAAACGACAGCGGACAACATGTTGCAGAAGATGTGTGATGACATTAACACATGGCAGGCAGTCAGTGATGGGCTCGCCCGGATAATGGCTGCTTTGCAAAGGAGTTGGAGACTGACGCAAATTGCAATTGACGAAGGATAACGTAAGCTATGAAATGAACTACGCAAAACAATCAGCGTAGCCGATGGGACGTGAAGATGATGATGGGCGGTCAGGATGATATTTAATTAAAATATGAACTTCTTGGTGAGTGTTGCGAAAGTAGCGCTATGCGTGAATTAGACACCCCCTTACCGAAGTATTGCCTTAGGGCAGGTACCGGTTTGGGAATTAGTCTGACGCCCCAGGTGGAGTTTAGGGCATATGTATATACGGATGAGTATATAACGAGTTGACCCATTGTTCCCATGTAGAAACGGCACTCGACGTGCATTGGGAACAATTCGTAAAATTCCTTCTTCGAATTTACCACCTGGGTAACAAAAAAAAAAACACACACACACACACACACACACACACACACACACACACACACACACACACACACACACACACACACACACACACACACACACACACACACACACACACACACACACACACACACACACACACACACACACACACACACACACACACCTTCAAAATGAGGAGTGTTTAGCTTTTTTAAATGCTAAATTGAAAGAAATACGTCAAGTTGATATTGACCAAATTTTGATCGTATCACCCTTGATTTACTGCCGCTAACGGCAAGTCTGTCCCATATGCAGAAACAACGAAACGAGAAAAACGGCTTTAAAGATTTTTATAAACTTTCGTGAATTTCTCGGTTGCAACTCCACTGTTTCTATTCCTTTCTTCACAGATATTAAGGTAATTGTTGTAGAATTTTGTCCAATGTTTTTTGCTTTGGAATATGTTGATGCAGAGGAGAAAATAATGATGGGACAGCCTTGCCAGTATATTTCGCATGCGTATTAAATGTACCCGCGAAGCTGTCGCATATTTGGCTTTTCTTTTGTCAATTGATCATTTGATTCTCTCTTTCTATGCTATATTATTCACTTTACTGGTTACTGTTTGCTGATGAAAATAAGTTTGAAATGATGTTTACGACATATTTAGATAAAGATAACGTAAATTTATCGAAAGAATTGAGTTGGTCTAAAATAAAAAAAGAATAACAACGTTCCATGAATTAAACAATCTGTACCTATCTTTTGGATTATTTTTCGATTGATTATATTTTTAGAAAGACTATAAATACGTACAAATTAAATTAATTCTGAATCAGAAACAGCAAAGCATCTTTGTTGCAAATATTTAATGAGAAATATCGATTCAATATGATTTACTGGTGTGCTACCAGGTACGCGTATTTTGGTTCATAGATTTTATGAAAGTCCAAGCAGCAAGTAACAGCATGATCAAAACCTAAAAAAATATGGCTTTGTAGCTGACGACTATTTTTTTGTAATATTTTTTTAATTAAATAATATTTGTAAAATTAACGTGAATTAGAGAAGCTATTTTAAAGCATTCTGTAAAAATAGACATATGGGACAGCTTTGCGGGTACATTTCATATGGAACAGACATGACTTGGTATTTTTTCATATATGTTGAGAACAAAGTTATGATAGTTTTTAGTCTTAATTGAAGAACTAACTGTATTTGGTCGATTTTTACGATAAACTGAAAAACGACAAGAATGTATATGGGACAGTCTTGCGAATAGCGGCAGTCAGTATCCTAGACGTTCTGGTTCCTATGGCTATACTAAATACCAATGACTAGGGTATAAAAGCAACCAGCCTAGTATTATAAGTTGTCCTGTAATAAACGATAATCGAAAACGTAAAGACGTGTTTCTCAATATTTAAGTACTCGATGTATCATTTAGATTTAAGTTGTAATCTGTTGATACAAATGATGAGGGTTTTTACGCGCATGTGAGACGGCTTTTTCCCCTCCAATAAACTTTCGCTAATCGCAAGACTGTCCCATATGCATTTTCGTCATTTTTTTTGCATCACATTGAACGTAATTTCATCAAAATTGATCCACTGCTGATTTTTGTGATTTTTTAAAGTTGAACTATATGAAAAATCGTCCATACTTATCCCGGTGTTCCTTAACTGAATCTTCGTGAACTACAACATTCTTATTTTATTACAGTCATAAATACGAAAATATCAAAAACTATAAAAAGTCACATTAAGATGTTCTCCACTGAAATATTGTTCATTTAATCTGATTAGGTGTCAACATTTTTTGCATGAGATGTTGCAGCTCCATGTTCTGCTTTCTCAAAAACTCACACTCCTCATCGAGCTCTTTCCGTTCTTTTAAAATCTGGAATGAAAAAATACATAGAAAATCTAATGGATTACTCTTCTCGCATGCTGTATGGATTTAATAAACATACCTTCAAGTATTGCGTTAGATTTTCTTCCATTGTATCCCAAACTTTCACTTTTTCAGCTGGAAATGTGTTTTTGTAATTTAACCAATAGTCTCTTACTTCTTTTGATGCAACTTTCCTGGACATGCATCCATACTGTGGAGGTGTAGGTCTAAAATGAATGTTTCATAAAGTTTATTCTAAAAGTGAATAACTGACAGATGATTTACGATTTTTCTGACGCTATGAGCTGTTGAGAAAATTCCTTCAAAGTTTTTAATTTTTCAGACGACGTTACTATAGAACCCACAACAATGTCACTTGAGTTGTCAAAGTTAATTGCCTGGAAATAGAAAACATGTGTTTCAAAACGGTAGAATTAGAATTATTACTAATGTTGAAAGTAATATTGGTATTTGTAACTTTCAGCATTTTCATACACTTTAGCAAACGCCTACACTAATTAGCACCACCCGTTTACTGGGAGATTCCCTTACTAGAAGTTAAGCATTATTGTGAATTTTAATATTTTTTTTTAGAAACGTCGCTGGTGAACTGGCAACAAAACACAGACTTCCGACAATCCAGTACTCCACTTTCCTTTGTCGGAAGTCTTTCGGAAGTCGGAAGTCCAGACTTCCGAAGTAAAATTTAGTGCTGGCGCTTTTATATCAGAAGAGGGGTAGGCCTATAGGCTTAATAGCGGCACGTATCCAAACATACGGGAAAATTGTGCATTCGCATTCCCATGAACAGTCGCCTAAAACTTTGGTTGGCGCTGCTCAACAACTCTCCGTTTTATGAAATTACAGTCGTTCGGAATCGCAACATAACTCTTTCGAGATTATGGAACACTTTTTTTTTCTCTTTTTATATTGGCTCGGACCTATCGTTCCATAAAGCCAAGTCTCGTGGATTTATTTATTCTTTTTTTTTTTCTAATTCCGTATCAATTTAAATCGACCGTTCATTTCCATATAGTGGGGTTAGTGCTTCATTTCAGTTTCGTAGTTCGTAGTTTAGATATTTGTTTACGTTATAAGTAAATGGAGTTCGGAAAGTAACATTATATATTTTTTCCTGAGTTCTGTATATAGTCAGATAATGCTTTAAATTCTTCAATGTTCTGTTCTTTAAGTATGTCGATAAGTGATTTCTGGTTTTCTAGAATATCATAGTTTTTCCGTAAGTTAATGAATTCTTCACAATTATATAAGATATGATTGATGTTTTCAACAGTATTACTTGTATCGCACAGTTAGCGAACACTTTCTGCCTTATAATTCCAAGAGAGACTAGATCTCCCATTTCGTTGGCTCAGATTATCAAATCTCATAAAAAGGAAGACCAGCCCCCACAGAATGTTGAAGAAGGCAACACTCGTTTTTGGCACTTGTGCCAAAATCGAACGTTTTTCTTAAATATAACTGCACGCAGCGAAAAAATTTTTTAGGACAAAGGAATTTTCCTTTGTTTAGTGGCCAAACAAAGGAAAATTATTTTGACTCTGGGACAATTAAAAATCCTTTGTTTCTAATCTGTTTTCCTTTATTTCAAAGAATTTTTCACCTTTGAAATTAAAACAAATTCTTTTATTCAAAGTATTTTTTTAGTTCAAAGAATAAATCCTTTGTTTCCAAAATGTTTCTTTAGAATCAAACTCATAATGCATTGTATCAAATAAAAAAGTGTTTGTTTCAATCAGTGATTGAAATCCTCACCAATTTTCTCATCAGAGGCTCTCAAAATACACGCTTTGAGGCTTCGCATAGTAATACAGGAGACGATACATATACATTCATTCAAACCTCCCCCCCAGGCTGGTAAACGGTGGATAATGTGCAACACGAGACCCCATAGTGGTCATATCACCTCTTATTCACAACTCCTATCTCTACCTCCCCGCGGTGCCGGCTGGGGTGCGAGTAACCTAAGCGGAGATCGGGTACCCAACCCCGGTGGATGCTTTGGTCGCATGCAGACTGAGAAGGTGGCCGCACGCGTCTGTTCCCAGGTCAGGGGCGGCGTGCAACAACAACCGAGCGTCTGTTCTCCAGGTCAGGGGCGGCTCAAACAGCGTCTGTCTTGCAGCAAGCGGCTGAATTTATGAAACGCAGCTCCCGCCAGCTAAGTCCAAGATGGCAGCCCCATCGCGGGATAGGGACTTTAGGCTAACAACCTACTGCTCCTGAAATCTTTTATTGTTACAGAAACTGAGAGAAGAAATAACCGAATTGGAACTTTGGCAACGACTTTTAGCATGAAAACACGGACTAGAATTGGAACTTGGAATGTTTTGACCCTTGCCCAGCCAGGAAAGCTGGCTCAACTTGCTAGAGAAGCTAGCCGCCTCAAGCTTGAAATTCTGGGACTGAGCGAAGTCCGTTGGCCTAACACTGGAGAACACAAGACACAGTCCGGGCAAGTACTGCTTTACTCTGGCATACGAGGAGAACATGCTACTCGGGAACGAGGAGTTGGTTTCCTGTTAAGCCCGCAGGCCCATGCGGCCCTCATAAGATGGGAACCGATAAACGAAAGAATAATCGTAGCCAGATTCAGAACACGGGTTAGAAACCTTACAATGGTCCAGTGTTATGCGCCAACTGACGTTGCCGATTTGCAGGAGAAAGAGCAGTTTTACAGTCAATTGAACAGCGTGGTTGAGAGAATTCCGAAGGGTGACATTCAAATCCACTTAGGCGACTTCAACGCAAAGATTGGCTCCGATAATCAGGACTTTGAGCGCATCATGGGGCGCCATGGCCTAGGACAGATGAGCGAAAACGGAGAGCTGTTTGTAGAATTTTGTGGCAACAACAACATGGTGATCGGTGGATCGCTCTTCCCCCATCGACCAGCACATAAGGTCACTTGGGTATCCCGAGATGGCCGAACAGAAAATCAAATTGACCACATCTGCATCAGCCGAAAATGGAGAAGGAGCCTTCTTGATGTCCGCAACAAACGAAGCGCAGACATTGCATCTGACCATCACCTCGTCCTTGGCGAGATACGACTGAGAGTTGCGCGTGTCCAACGGCGCGAGGAGAAAGTCGGGTGTCGATACGACGTCCGCCGGTTGGAGAATCCAGAGGTGAAAAGGGCATACGTTGAACAGCTAGAATCCCGAGCCTCGGAGCTGCCGACAGACGGAACAGTCGAAGAACAGTGGTGTGGAATCAAGAATGCCTTTATCACGACGAGCCATGGTACTCTCGGTAAAGTTTGTGGAAGACGAAGTGAATGGATGTCGGATGAAACCTGGAGGATGATCGATGATCGGAGAAAGGCGAAAGTCGGAATTGAACAGGCATGTACCGGGTCAGCCAAAGCAGCCGCCCGCTTACGATATGCGGAGCTGGAAAAGGCAGTTAAACGAGCTTGTAGACGAGACAAGAGAGCCTGGACAAACTCCCTAGCCGAAGAGGGAGAAAGAGCCGCCGCCATTGGAGATATCCGATTATTATATGATATTTCTCGCCGCCTTAGTGGTGCAAGGACTAATGCAAGAATGCCGCTGAAAAACCGAGCAGGTCAGCTGCTGACAGATCGAACAGATCAGCTCAAGCGTTGGACTGAGCATTTTGATCAACTTTTCCGAGTTACAAATAGCAATGGCCAACAGAACCCGCAGCTCGAGGCGCCCACAGTAAGTCGCATTAATGGCGTCAACTCGGAAGCGCCCTCGCTGGCTGAAATAGAAGCGGCAATCAAGGACATGAAATCCAACAAAGCGCCTGGAATCGATTGCATTCCTGCTGAAATGCTCAAAGCCGACCCTGCCTTGTCAGCACAAATGTTGCACCGTCTATTCGCTGACATTTGGGATACTGCAACATTCCCGGCCGACTGGATGCAGGGTATCCTCGTAAAGGTCCCAAAGAAAGGAGACCTAACAGAGTGCGGTAACTGGCGTGGCATAACTTTGATCTGTACAACCCTCAAAGTACTCTGCAAAGTGATCCTGAACAGGATCCAGGAGAAAATTGACGCTACACTCCGACGGCAACAAGCTGGATTCCGATCCGGACGATCATGTGTGGACCACATCACAACGCTACGAATAATACTGGAACAAATCAACGAATTCCAGGACTCTCTTCTGCTGGTGTTCGTTGATTTCGAAAAAGCATTTGACCGACTGAACCATGAAAACATCTGGGCTGCTCTTAGACGACGAGGGGTCCCAGAGAAACTAGTCCATCTCATCGAAGCACAGTACGAGGCATTTTCGTGCAAGGTCTTGCACGACGGTGTCTTGTCCGAACCAATCCCGGTAACTGCTGGAGTGAGACAAGGATGTATTTTGTCACCGCTGCTTTTTCTCATCGTAATGGATGAGATCTTGACTGGATCGATTGACTGTAGACCAAACCGAGGATTGCCGTGGAATCCTTCAACCATGGAGCAACTGAACGACCTTGACCTGGCAGACGATATTGTTTTGCTCGCCCAAACACAACAAGACATGCAGAGCAAACTCGACGACCTCACCGAAAGCTCCAAGGCAGCAGGTCTCAAAATCAATGTCGGAAAGACCAAGTCGATGGAAATCAATACAGAAAATCGTTCCAATTTCGTGGTAGCTGGACAACAGGTTGAGACAGTGGAGTGCTTCCAGTATCTTGGTAGCCAGATAACGCCTGATGGTGGGACCAAGAAGGACATCGAGACCCGGATCAGAAAAGCCCGATTTGCGTTTGCGAGTCTCCGAAACATCTGGCGGTCACGCCAGATCTCTCTACGAACTAAGATCCGAATCTTCAACTCAAACGTCAAATCCGTATTGCTGTACGGGTGTGAAACTTGGTGCACATATGCGGTGACGACGCGAAAACTGCAAGTTTTTGTGAATCGCTGCCTGCGGAACATCATCCGCGCTTGGTGGCCTGGCAACTGGATCTCAAACGTTGAACTTCATCGCCGGTGTCATCAAAAGGCGCTAGAAATCGAGATTCGGGAACGTAAGTGGAGATGGATTGGGCACACGCTGCGAAGAGATGAAAACGAGATTTGCAGAGAGGCGCTTGACTGGAATCCAGATGGGCATCGAAGAAGAGGCAGGCCCAAAAGCTCGTGGCGGCGAAGTCTAGCCGCTGAAATCCGCACAGTTGACGAGAACCTTGGCTGGCAGCAAGTGAAGACGCTGGCTCCGGATCGCCAGCAGTGGAGATCTTTTATCTCAGCCCTATGCGCCGGTCAATCGGCGCTGGACCCTTAGGTAGGTAGGTAAACCTCCCCCCATGAGGAGGATCTGCTCTGAGAGACACTATTCGTTTGCTGCCCCGAACGAACTCTCTCAACGTTCGGTTGCTACCAGATGGCTGCAACGTTACACGATTTGTCTATGTATCGTGTGACCAACATCTTTTAAATAAGTGGTCGTGAATCTTGTTTTCAAGCTTTTTTTTCCTCAGATTTGAGCTTTTTTTGCCTTGAGAGCATAGGAGACAAAAGCTTAAATCTGAGGAAAAAAGCTTAAATCTGTCAAAACGAGGGGAAACAAAGGGGAAATCTGAGAGATGTGCTCCATATGGTTTGAATAGCGTTGCCGCCGTCTGGGTATTCGATCCAGGCACAAACGAGGAGACTCGGGTTTGCTGTGCCTTTTGAATTCGGTTCCCTCAAGAATGTAACAGGAGATGAGTGAGAGACATTCGTTTGTTTTTTTGGATTCGTTGTCTCGAATGTATATTGCTTATATACACTATAATTTCATATAGTCTGGCAAAGAGAATGACGGGAGCCAATCGAACTGTCATACGCGGGAGCCAATCGAGCAAACTTTCTAAATATTGGAAAATCATGGTTGAAGTATTGTGATTTTCAAAGCTTTTTTGTATTTTTAGGAACATTAACTAAAGTTATTTAGGATAATTTTCACTATTTTTTCACCTATATAGATCATAATATATTTTTCGAAAACGATTTCGAGTTCAATTAACAAAAATAGCATTTTAATTACGGATCTAAAAAACTATTTTATATTTTGCATCTGGAGAGAGTTATGAAGAGCTTGAACATTATCATAAAATGCTCGATTGGCTCCGCGCGAATGACAGTTCGATTGGCTCCCGTCATTCTCTTTGCCAGACTATATGAAATTATAGTGTCTATAATATTGCTTGGTGAAGGCGGGCCATGTTGAGAGCGTATGCATCATCGGTTTTGTCGTTTTCGCTGCCTCAAAGCAACCTTTGCTTCCGAGTAAAGCGTTGAGCGAGAGAAGGTTGATCAATTCATTCTCAACCAAATACAACCACTGGTTTCAATAGAATACTTTTATGAATTAAAATATTTTTTTTTGGTCAAACCCCAAGATTTCTCTGAGTGTACCTTGTATTTACGCTTTTGCTGGACCCTATGTATATAATTTGTTGATAAATTGTAAATTAAATATAACAATAAAAGACCAGAAATGACAAAAAAAATATCTAAAAAAAGACGTAAAATGGCAAAAATAACAAAACAAACATTCTCAACATAACACAAGAAGTTCTGAATGTGTCTAAAGCTTAATAAAAAAATGATTAAAAATGATCATAAATTGATGAATAATAATAATAACAATAGTTTACTTTTAGTAATAAGTGAATAAAAGTCGATGGAAAAAACCGTTTGATTTTGGCAACACACATTTTTAGACCGTGTTGCATAAATCACAGAGAACATGAATCGAAAAGGGCCTGTATTTAGTTTTCTTTGCTGGAAACAATATGCGATGTCTCAATTTCGATTGTAAAAAAAAGAAGAGAATAATAAGAGATTTTCACACGTAGAGGCGATCTTCAGTTAATTGAAACTGGTTTATTTCCTTTGGAACGTCAAAAAGGACATCTGTTGTCTATTCGCCTCCGAATCAATGAACTAGTCACCTGGAGTGAGCCTCTCGGAATACCCCGACTATTGTTACATGAGTAGTTTTGCTGGTTTTTGTCCCGCTGACTTTCCAGCAATTTCAATTGCTGGAAAAAACAGCAAACGTTAATGCTGGTTTCCAGCAATTCAAATTGCTGGAAAATCAGCAATCCAGAGTGCTGGAAACCAGCTATTTCTTTCAACACAACCGGCAGTAATTAGTATGAAATTTATATTTCAATTCAAAATTAAAGTTTAATATTGGCTGTGCATAAAATAAGCAATAAAAAAAATTATTTTCCCCCATTTTCAATAAGGGATTAATTTATTTTCCAAAAAAAAACTTCTTTTTTTTCACAACTTTCTAACACCGGCTCCGGGGTGGCCGCTTTGTGCCAAAATGTTGATCATCCGCCACCTGTAAAAATAGTTTTGATTAGTATCTTCTATGGAATATCTACCTGTACAATGAAAACTTACCCTTGACTTGATGCCTGGTTGCTAGAATATAGAGGAAAATAAAATAATTATATTAATTTAACCTAAATTCGTAAAATAGAATCTCACCTTACTTCAGCGTACGAAACAAAAACAAACTCGATTGCTGATTTTCCAGCAAACTAGATCAATTGCTGGAAAGTCCAGCAATTTGAAAACCGATTGCTGATTTTTCAGCAAAAATGACAAGCACATAACCGAATGCTGAAAAATCCAGCAATTCGAAAACCGATTGCTGGTTTCCAGCAAAAATTTGGATTGCTGAACGTTTCCAGCAATTTTGATTTGCTGGAAATCGAGGCAAAAATTTACAGTGAATGCAGTTACATCACTAGAACCGGTATGAAATTTGCTTTCTTTTGCATATAGTTTTATCGACTAAACCAAACGTTAACATACTCAAAATCCAGTGCAAAGTTGAATTTAAGTGCAGTGATTGTCTCAGAAATCCCAATTGATAAAAAAATTCGAAAAACAGCTATCTTTAAAAAGTTGTCATAAATTATGTATTTCGTATTTTAAAAATCTAAAGATGCCAAAATGTGTCAAATTACGTCAACTTTCCAATTCATTTTTTAAAATTTTTATGCTGTAACAGGAACAGGTTTAGCGGTTGATTCATTGAAAAGTACGGGTTTTACACAATTTTTTTACATTTTTTTGTGGCCATGATCATACAAAATATTTTTAAAAAAAAGTTCCATATGTGCAACATACAGCTTCTAACTTCAGCTTTCTCAGGCACTAAGTGAATTTTTTTTCGAGCACTTCATAACTGATTTACAGCCTTTTTCCTGAAGCATGTTTTTTCATAAATTTTTTTTTGAACTTCAAATAACTTTGAAAATATTGATTGTAGCTGAAAATTGTCTGAGAAGCATATTTGAGCCAAGTTATAAGCTTTTCAAAACAATAAGTTTTGTAGAAATCGGTTGAGAAACAAGAGTTTTAGCAAAAATGGTGTTTGCCGTCAGTGTCAGACAAAGATCTCCAGGAATGCCAATCGTGTATTTGTTTAACATTTCCATGGTCAGTATCGGATTTTTAAATCAAAAGATCGAATCGATAATACTTGAAGAACGAGAAATACTTGTTATTATATTTAAGTACTCAATTACCTTTAAATCATTTTCTTCGCTCTGTGAGGAGACCGATCCTTCAGATCGTGTAAACGAATCACTGGCATTTTGGTTGTATGATTTTATTATTTCATCAAATTTTTCCTTCAGCCGACGAACGTCTTCCCAGTGTGATATTCCTAGAGCGTTGAACACGTTATCTAAACAAACTAAACTCTTCTCTTCTTCGGTGAACTCTTCGATCAATCTTAACGCCGTCCTATCGACTAGAAATCCTGCCTGTTTCAACACTATTTGTAGAACATTCATTATTTGTACTCGTTCAGCTTCATTTTCAAATGACACAACTGTTCCATCTGGAAAAAAAGTATTTAGAAGTTATCTACAAATTTTTTGAACTATTCTTCGATAACTAAAAACTACTCACTCTGGGATGTTGCCACCACACTATTACTTGTAATAGAATTGAAGGTGTCTGATATTTTCTGGATGTGATCGTCCGGGAAATTTGGAGGCTGCCATTTCAATCCCAAATGTTGCTCAACAAGTGTCTTATCTATGGACAGTATACTTTCCAGGACGCTTAAGCATTCGGATTTATTCATTTCCCATACGGAGTGATACTGAAAAGAATACAATGTGAATGTGTCGCTTGAAATTTGAAAAGTTTGTGAGTTGAATGGTAGAATTAGTCGTTCTGGTAAATTAAAGGCATGTTTTAGCATTCAAGGCATATTTGCACATTGAGAAATTATCTGGTGATAAATCAACTGAACAAAGTTTTTTTTCACAAAAATAAGGGGATTTTTAAACGTTAAAACTTGCTCCTCTCTATTTCTGATTGCTAACGACGAAAAAATTAAAAAAAAACTTTTGAATAACACATGTAGTTTAAAGCTGATCTTAACACAAAAGTCCTGTTCATGTTTTCACCTTTTATTCGCTAGGTAGAACCCAAAGCGCTCTATCATTTTTCCACTTATCAATACTTTGAACTATCTACCAATTGCTGATATGCCATAAATTAAGCCAGAAAATATTTATCCATACCTTCCTATCGTTCATTTCAGCAAAGGTATTTACTTTTGAGCTCATATGGCTGATGTTGGAACGCAATTTCAATATATCTGAGGTGAGTTTTTCTGTTTCAATTAGACAACTCATCTGCACGTCTTTAATTTTCCTTCTCAGGGAAAATATGGTTTCGTTGAGCTTCGTTAGTCTACGCTTTTGAGCGTTGCGTACCATGAGATTTTCATCTTCGCGTTTCTTCAGAACTTGAAAATTGTAATCAAGTTTTTCGGAATTTAATGTTGTGTTTGTTTTAACTTTTTGCAGTTCAATTTCCAATGCTTGATTGTCTTGCTCCAATCTGATTCGAGTTGCTCTCGTGACTTCAATGTGTTCCTGTTCAATTCTGTCGATTTCATCACGATAAAATTCCAACTGAAAGAGAGGTTTAATAACATGATCCAATGGAAAATTTTTCTATCTCCTGAATGGAAGTTGCTTACCCTTTCTTTTTCTTGTTTCATTTTAATTCTTTCATTCACTGCTCGTCTGGTATAAAGATCATCCCATTTTTTCGATGCGGCTACTTTCAAAATGTTCCTTTCCTCGTCAACTGGAAGAAGTTACAATTCAGAGAAAATTTACTTAAAAATAAGAGACACAAATTACTCGTATTTTCCAGCAAATCCAAATGCTCTTTAAATGCTCGTTTCATTATCTCGATTTGATTGTCGACGCGTTCGACTAAACTTTGAATGTCGGCTGTTTGTTTGCGAATATCCCGTGTGTAACGCTCATCCGCGGCCTCTAATTCCTTGCGACATTCATCGATGATGATATCCTTCTGCTTCATGAGATCCTGAATGCGCTCCTTCTGTAACTGAAGTTCGTCGTTTATTCCCATCGGGTCTTTCAGTTCTTTCAATTCGCTCCATTTTTCGGTTATCGATTCAAATTTGGCCACTGCCTCCGTGGATTCAGTTTGCAGCTTTTCCAAAAGTTCTTGGGGAAAAATTATTATTATCTATTAATACAAAGGTTGATGTTTAGCAAGACAACTCAAGGAATGAAAAAGATAACTGCTTGTTTGAAACTTTTTTTTTGTGGCGTTTAAATAGCTCGGATGTTCACAAAATTATAGAACCCAAAAATATGTACATATTTTTCACTAACCATATTTTTTTTTTGCAAGCTGCATTGCAATACTTCGCAAAGCTCAATTTAATAAAAAATTTAAATAAAATTTGATCTTGCTATAAATCACGGGTGAGCAACCTTTTGATCCGAAGGGCCCATTTGAATTTTAAATTTTGACGGCAGGCCGCACTCTAAATAACATTTATTAATCAATTGGCAGAGCTTTATTTTATAACTACGGTTTTTTCTACAAAATTAATCTGAAAAAGTATAGATAAAACTGATTGATGTTTTTAAAGAACACCGAAATCTAACACCGTATCACTTGGTATGTACATTAGACTGAGTCGATTTGGGGTCATTTTAGAATTTCTCAAACCCTGGGGTCTAAAAAGATTTGTCTTGGTCCAAAACTCATCCATGATTTTTTGTAGAATTTTCAAGTAACGTTTACATGAGTAAATTTGAACTTTTAGGTTCGTATGGAAAAATTGAATATTTAGTACTGAAAAATCAACATCATTTTTGTTTCTTATGTAGAACCGAGCCAGCTGATGGTTTTTGTTCCAATTTATAAAATTCCTAAAGAAAAATTTCCGCTGAATGACTTTGTCGAACACCGCATCTTCGTATCTTATCGGACAAACAAGTTTTTAGGTGTTGAATCGGGATATGTCTTCGAATTGATAAACAATAAATTCAATTGACATCACTGCAGGTTGCTTAGTGAAGTATTGCATGACTACTTTTCAAGCAATAGTTCGCGAGGCTCGAGCAGTGATGTCAATTGGATTTATTGTTTATCGATGCGAAAAGACATTGCCCTGTTAAACAGCTAATAACTTTAATGTCTAATAAGATACGAAGTTACGGTCTTCGACAAAGTTGTTCAGCGGAAATTTTCCTCCAATAAATTTATAAATTGGCACAAAAACCATCAGCTGGCACGGTTCCATAGAAGTAACAAAAATGATGTTGATTTTTCAGTACAAAATATTCAATTTTCCCATACAAACCTAAAAGTTCAAATTTACTCATGTAAACGTTACTTAAAAATTCTACAAAAAATCATGGATGAGTTTTGGATTAAGACGAAGCTTTCTAGACCCCAGGGTTTGAGAAAAGGAGTTTTTTGAATCAAAGATGTATTTTTTATATCTCAATGGTACTACTTTATGCTGCGTGAATCAAAAACTTTTAAATGATTTAATCCTCCGCAAACATTATTCCAAATAGAGACATGATTTGCTTCCCTTTGTTATTGCAAACGAAAATTTTTGAAGGTCTTCCTGGTATATTAAACAAGTTTTATCTGTTTTCTGAGAAAAATTCCCTTCTGCTCAAACTGATGATACGATTTGTCGTCACTTCCATTTGGAGGTTTGAATCCCAGCGATAAATTATAAATAAAATAGTTTATTTTAAGGAAATCACTATCTTCTCAGATTTGGACGTTAAATTGTTATTGGAATTTATTCGCTTTGATTCCTTTTAGCTTGGAGTATTTTCGAGAAGTTTTTCCACAATTTAAATTAGTCTTTTTTCTTACAAACGGTGAAAATTTATTTGATGTTCTGTATGAGATCATTGCATTGAGATGTTGAGCAAGGTTGTCCAAATCGCAGGAAAATGCACAATTATACAGTTTTTTTGGCAAATTTTGTTAAATTTATAGTCTAAAGGGTGATACGGTCAAAATTTGGTCAGCTTTCTTTCAATTTTGCATTGAAAAAAACCTGAACACCCCTCATTTTGAAAGTGTGTGTGTGTGTACAATGTTGCTCCTATTTTGATTTTGGAATTCACTCTTCAGTTGTCAAAATGCCGTCCAAGGAAGAAAAGCAGCGTATCAAAATTTTGCTCGCGCATCGCGAAAATCCGAGCTACTCGCACGCAAAGCTGGTAAAATCGCTAAAAGTTGCCAAATCAACCGTTACAAATGTAATTAAAGTGTTTGGGGAACGTTTGTCGACAGCCAGGAAGTCTGGATCGGGGGGAAATCGAAAACCGGAAGCCGCTGAGACGACAAAGAGAGTTGCCGGTAGTTTCGAGCGAAACCCTAACCTCTCTCTCCGAGATGCCGCAAATAAGCTGGGTGTATCGTCTACAACCGCGCACCGAGCCAAACAACGAGCCGGACTATCGACTTACAAGAAGGTAGTGACTCCAAATCGCGATGATAAACAAAATATGACGACCAAAGCGCGATCCCGGAGGCTGTACACGACGATGCTGACGAAGCTCGACTGCGTGGTAATGGACGACGAAACCTACGTCAAAGCCGACTACAAGCAGCTTCCGGGACAGGAGTTTTATACGGCAAAAGGAAGGGGAAAGGTAGCAGATATTTTCAAGCACATGAAGCTGTCAAAGTTCGCGAAGAAATATCTGATTTGGCAAGCCATCTGTACATGTGGCTTGAAAAGCAGCATTTTCATAGCTTCCGGGACTGTCAATCAAGAAATTTACGTGAAAAAGTGTTTGAATAAACATCTGCTGCCTTTCCTGAAGAAACACGGTTGTTCCGTACTGTTTTGGCCGGATTTGGCATCTTGCCATTACGGTAAAAAGGCCATGAAGTGGTATGCCGCCAACAATTATTATAAAAAATAATGCGAAAAATCAATAAATTACTCGTGATTTCCTAGAAAATTGATCATTGATTAAAAACCTCCATTTTTGATGTATTTAAAAATCCTGCGGTTTTACTAAAAAAGTTTATTAAATGATTTTTTGCATATTTTCAAAAGCTAACTCCTGAATCTTAAAAAGGTGGAAAAAGGTGAATGACTTGTGTTGCGGGTACCCCTGGGATTTAGCAACTCTAGTGACGTGAGTACCGGTCGTCCCCTGGATGACATAATAACATGTTTAGAAGCGGGAAGAAACGTCAACTTCAGGCGAATGCTTACTCATGATTAGAATCAAATGTTTACCTTTGGAAGTCGTATCCAGTCTAGAAAACTAACAGTGATAGTTTAGCCTAGTTTAATTCTATTAAAAGGCCCAGTTTACCCTAGTAAATTTCACCAACGTTGGTAAGCAGCGTAGTTTATTATATAAATTTCTAATTCCATCGGAATGTGCTAATCAGATCATCTTCTGTAGTTCTTTCACCCCGGATAGAAACCTTCTTTGACATACACAAACTGCTCAAGCGAGAGTTTGCGACTACGTAGTAAGTAGCAAATTATAAATCCAGTCTTTATTCAGTATAATGAATAATTTAACTCTAACAGCCTTCGATTGCTGATCAACATATCGTCAGAACTTGCCCTTGAAGTAAAAGAGAGAGAAACACATTGTATGTATACAATCATTAATAAAACTAATTTAGGATTAACACTATTAATAAATTGCAGCTTTAAAGCATCAGCTATAAAATCGGTTTTTTCTTCGGCGGTTCTGAACAAACTTTAAAGAATTTCTTCATAATGGAAAGCTCCACGAACGGATGTAAGTCGCAACTTGTCGAGCAGTTTAATTGTATGATGTGTAATCTCCCGGATTCCGCCGATCATTTAGTCGGGTGCGATAACTGTGAGGCATGGGCACACTATCAATGTGTCGGCGTTACTGACTCTATTTCCGAACCCGATCGAACATGGCATTGTCCGAGGTGCAGAGGAGCTCCAGCCTTGACTGGAGAAATGCAAAAAACCCGATCGGAAAGAGTCGGCAGCCTTCGATCAAGTAAACGTCCTGATAATCGTCTGCGTATGCTCGAGGAGCAGCGAGAACTCCGGCTAAACGCCTTGGCTGAAAAAGTGAACATCGAGGAAGAGTTTATTAGACAGAAGTACGATACCCTGTCGGATACTTCTAGTATTGGTTCCAGTAGACGCAGTAGAAGTAGCAGAACCAGTGTTCAGATAATTGAGGATTGGTTGGCTGGCCCCGTGCCATCCACTGGAGGTTTTGTGTCTGCTAGACCGTTCACGAACCCCGTTACACAGGTCCCAGTTCGACAAAGCTTGAACTTTCCTATTGGGCATAGAAACAACAGTCCAGTACATCGTGCGATGGTCCCTACTTCCGCTTCTACACCGCAAACCACTTTCATCTCTACAATGATAAGTAGCACCAACTTTGTTGCTCCCTCCTTTTCGATTGTTGTTCCGTTGACGGTAACAACATGCGATTCACTATATTCGGCTGGTAACCTGACCTTGACGCAGAGTAATGCGGGGTATAGAGTAGCTTCATCCGTGTATCAACCACCCAAAACGGTATTTTCATGTGCTCCGAAGATTCCTACTACTTCGAACGTTTTAAGCCAAACCCGAACAACCGGAAGTGAAGGATATTTTAAACCAGTATCAAAATACACTGGAACAATTCCTAAAATCGCTTCAAAAACGACATTTCTGACGAGTGTGGAGATCGGAAAGATACATCGCCCTAAATTATCTATCGCCGAAAATTTCGGCCGCGTGAAATTTCCTACAAACCTGAAACGCCGATCTGCTCCGTGTAGGTTTGAACCAAACACAATAGATTCGATGACAAGTAATAGAGCAAGCGCTGTTCCTGTTCATCGAGATAACAATTTGGTTTCTTCTTCGGTGAGTGAGCTGGCTTCTACTTTGAGAAACATGCAGCTTTCCTCAGAACAAATGACTACAGGATGCAGTACGCAACACAGTGAAACTAGAATCCAAAATGATAACCGTTCGCCAGCAAAGTGTCATACATGCTCCCGATCAATTATTGATGGTGAAATAATACCGATGTCCACAAAATTTGGGTTCAGTTCAGAATTGAGAACAAGCGCCGGTGTTAGTAACACTACAAACAGTCATTCGTCTCTTGATAACTGCAGACCACTATTGATATCTTCAATGCCTAATGAACCCGCAAGAAATATGAGTAATCGTGAAGAAGATCGTATTGAGGAAACCCCCTGTGATCGACAACTCTCAGCCAACATTAATGTCTCGTGTCCAGCTAAAATAGCAAGAAACTCGATTATACAAAACCTGTCTTCATTCCCACATGTGGACAACGTTGAAAATGATGTTTTACGATCACCAGACGCTGATGCACAACCACTTCGAAATGCAAACTCAGGCCCCACCAAAATTCAACTCGCAGCCCGTCAGTATGTTGCTCGAGATTTGGAGACTTTCTACGGAGATCCTCTTGAGTGGCCACTTTTCTACAGTACGTTTTGCAATAGCACTGAAACGTGTGGTTTGTCAGATGCAGAAAACTTAGCAAGATTACAGAGATGTCTGAAGGGCAAAGCGTTAGATGCGGTTCGAAGTTCCCTGCTAGTGCCCGAGACAGTATCCGATGTAATGGACACACTCAAAATGTTATTCGGTAAACCAGAAGTCCTCGTGTTTTCGCTATTACAAAAGTTAAGAGATACCCCTGGCCCGAAACAAGACAACGTACAATCCATCATTAATTTCGGATTGATGGTGAAGAACGTCGTTAATCACATGGTTGTTTTTAAGCTAACGGTTCATCTGTCCGACCCTACAATGTTAAAGGAATTAATCGAAAAATTGCCAATTCAAATGCAAGTTGAGTGGTGTCGATTCAAACGAGGAAAGATGAACGTCAATTTAGAAACATTTAAGGAGTTTATGAGCGAGTATATTGAAGTAACATCGGATGTGGCATTTCCTTTGTCGGGTGGAAAGGTCAAGAATTCAAAAGAACCTCGTGAGAAGCAAAGGTTATTTTTACATGCAGATGGAAGTAATGATGAATCGCAAGAAAAAATAACGGCAAGTGTTTCCAGGCCGATAGGAAGCAGAGAAAAAACCTGCGTCTTTTGTAACAACTCTACTCACGAAATAGCATCCTGCGTACGATTTAAGGATCTGGAAGTGGAAGAAAGGTGGAACGTAGTGAAGCACAGAAATCTGTGCAGGGTCTGTTTGATTCCCCATAGAAGGTGGCCCTGTAGATCAAATAAAGAATGTGAAGTTGAAGGCTGTCGCGTGCGCCACCACACCCTGCTACACTCGAGCACTGCTACGGATAATAACGTCTCGCAGTCTACAGATTCGGCTAGTACAACTTACGTTTCACATCATAACGTACACATTCTTACATCTGCATCTCTGTTCCGGTATTTGCCAGTAGTAATCAGAGGAGGTGAAAAAGAGATTAAAACTGTTGCATTTTTGGATGATGGCTCATCTTCTTCACTCCTTGATGCCAAAATCGCCGAAGCCATTGGTTTAGAAGGGGTCTCGGACTCGTTTTTCCTAAGTTGGACAAGTAATATTTCCAGGGAGGAGAAAAATTCGAAACGCGTGGCGATCGAGCTTCGAAGTATTAACGCCAAACAAGGTTTCAAATTGGGGAATGTCCGCACCGTTAACGAATTGAAATTACCACGGCAATCTTTGGACTACGACGAAATGCAGAAACATTATCCACATCTAAGGGGTCTTCCCGTGGAGAGTTACGACGATGTTTCTCCTGGAATTATCATCGGAATAGAACATGTACATCTGTTAACCCAGTTGAAAATCAGAGAAGGTCGACAAGGTGAACCAGTGGCAGTTAAGACTCGGATCGGTTGGTGTGTTTTCGGAAAACAGTCATCGTTCCTTGATGAAGCCCAACAACTCCACGTGCATTGCGACGAGTATATGGACAATATGAGTCTTCATCAACAAATGAGTAAATTCTACGGTATCGAAGAAGCCAGTACAATCGCCGCACCCCAATCAGATTCGGACAAGTTGGCGGTAGAAATCTTAAATAAAACCACCTTGCGCCTACAGGACCGTTTTGAAACAGGGCTACCATGGAAATTCAAATATCCAGATTTCCCGGAAAGTTTTGAAATGGCAAAGCGTAGGATGGTTTCCTTAGAGAGACGATTGCAGAAAAATCCACAATTAGCTTTTGCAGTTCAGCAGCAAGTGAGTAGCTATTTGGAGAAAAATTACGCTCATATCGCCACGAAAGAAGAGTTAGATAAAACCAACCCCAGGCGCGTCTGGTATTTACCTCTGGGAGTCGTCCAAAATCCGAAAAAACCTGGAAAAGTAAGGCTGATATGGGATGCCGCTGCTCGGGTGAATAACATCTCCTTTAACGACATGCTACTGACAGGGCCTGATCTGTTGACTTCGTTGCCTTGTATCCTGTTGCGATTTCGACAGAGGAATATTGCTGTGTGTGGTGACATCAAGGAGATGTTCCACCAAATTCGAATTCGTGCTCAAGATAGTCAGTCGCAGCGTTTTCTGTATCGAGCGAATCCTAAAGACCAGCCTCAAGTGTATGTAATGGATGTGGTAACATTCGGAGCGACTTGCTCTCCATTCATTTCGCAATTCATAAAGAACAAAAACGCTAGAGACCATGCCGTAGATTACCCGGAAGCAGCTGAGGCAATAATCAAGAATCACTACATGGATGATTATTTGCAAAGTTTGGACACAGTTGAAGAAGCAGTGACTCGAGTACTAGATGTCAAATATGTACATGCAAGGGGAGGCTTCGAAATTCGGAATTTTCTCTCCAATTCACCGGAAGTACTGACACAAATTGGGGAGTCAAAATTATCTGAAAAGAAATCGTTAAATTTGGAGCCAGGCGTCGAAGAGTCCGATAGAGCCGAGCGGATACTAGGAATGATGTGGTTACCTGCGTCCGACCACTTAACGTTCAGTACTGGTTTATACGCTGAAATATCGAAGTTTGTTGGAGGAGAATTTAAACCTACCAAGCGTCAGGTACTTCGGACAATTATGAGTATCTTTGATCCTCTTGGCCTCATAGCTCATTATGTCGTTCATGGGAAAATTTTGATGCAGGAGATTTGGAAGCACGGATCAGAATGGGACGAACAAATTCCGGATGAACTGTTTGAAAAATGGAATCAATGGAGTGAACTTCTGAAAGATTTGGATGTGGTACGTGTTCCTCGTTGCTTCTTCAGTGGAATGGTAAGTAACGAGTTTGAAAGTCTCCAATTGCATATGTTCGTGGATGCAAGTGAAGCTGCATATGCCTGCGTAGCTTATTTGAGAGTTTTACATCACAACGTTCCTCGATGTGCATTTGTAACCGCCAAAACAAAAGTTGCACCTTTACGCCCTCTGTCCATTCCACGTCTTGAACTTCAAGCTGCTCTCAAAGGCAGCAGAGAAATGAATAACATTTGCTCGTCTTTAGATCTGCATATCAAACAGCGTTTTCTATGGACCGATTCACAAACAGTGCTTGCTTGGCTACGTTCAGATAGCAGAAAGTACCACCAGTTTGTTAGCTACAGGGTAGGAGAAATTTTAAGCACCACGACTATTAGTGAATGGCGATATATTCCTTCCAAGCTCAATGTAGCCGATAAGGCCACCAAATGGGACAGTGGACCCGATTTCTCTCCCGACAGTATTTGGTTCAAGGGACCTTCATTTCTACTTGACCCAGAGTCAGAATGGCCACAAGATAAAAAAGTTAACCCCACCACACAGGACGTGAGAATTCATTTTCTACACCACTTTGAGGCTCCAACTTATTTCATCATTGATCCTACTCGATTTTCTCTCTGGAGCCACTTATTGCGAACCACAACCTTCATTATCCGAGCAAGCAACAAGTTTCGAAAGTCAGGCAAATCCGGAATCCTTACATCGGAAGAATTTCAAGCGGCTGAAAATGTGCTCTGGCGACAAGTTCAGGCTGAAAGTTTCCCAGATGAATATGCAGCGTTGAAATCTAGTCAAAAAGGTATCAGTAAAAACAGTGAATTGTATAAGCTTTCTCCGTTTATGGATGCATATGGTGTGTTGAGAATTGATAGCAGAATTAGAGAAGCCCCAGTAGCCCTGTACAATACAAAATTTCCAATAATACTACCTAGAACCCATCGAATCACCTTTTTAGTGGTAGATAGTTTCCATCGCCGGTTCGTTCATGGAAACGCTGAAACCGTTCTGAATGAGATGCGCCAACAATTTTATATACCTAGTCTACGATCAGTCATTAAGAAAGTTGCGAAAAATTGTCTACTTTGTCGTATCAAAAATGCCTCACCAAGACCACCCAAGATGGCTCCCCTACCAACGGTTCGATTGACTCCCTATGTCCGACCATTTACCCATACTGGGGTTGATTATTTCGGCCCAATCTTGGTCAAACAAAATCGAAGTCTCGTGAAACGTTGGGGAGTATTATTCACTTGTTTGACAATAAGAGCAGTTCATATGGAAGTCGCCCATAGCCTTTCATCGAATTCATGTATTTTAGCCATTAGGCGATTCGTAGCTCGAAGAGGATCCCCCGCATCATTTTATTCAGATCAGGGCACGAACTTTCAAGGAGCAAAAAACATACTGCAAAAGCAGATTCAAGATATTGAAACAGATTGTGCAGCCACATTCACAAACTCAAATACACGCTGGATTTTGAATCCGCCTGCTACTCCCCACATGGGAGGTGCGTGGGAACGCATGGTCAGATCTATTAAAAAAGGGATGGAAGGAATTTCTGATTATTGTCGAAACCCATGTGATGAAGTATTAGAGACAGTTGTGCTAGAAGCTGAAGCCATCGTCAATTCGAGACCGCTTACTTATATTCCCATTGGTTCAGAGATTAATGAGGCTATTACTCCTAACCACTTCCTTCTTTATGGAGACAAGGGAATCACTCAACCAATGAGTGAGTGCAGAACGGACGGAAATATCCTTCGAGATAGTTGGCAGCTGGCAAGCAGACTCGCAGACATCTTTTGGAGCCGATGGATCCGTGAATACTTACCAACCCTAACCAGACGCACAAAATGGTTCGAGGCAACGAAACCACTCGAGCCAGGAGATGTAGTTATCGTTGTGGACGAAAAGAAGCGAAACGGTTGGACAAGAGGGCTGATTCTAGAAGTCATTAAAGGGACCGACAACCAGGTACGACGTGCGCTTGTTAGAACTTCAACGGGAATCACCGAAAAATCAGTAACCAACCTGGCACTCCTAGATGTCAGATCAGACTTGCCGAATGAGGAGCATCCATCATCGCCGGAACTACACGGGGAGGGGGATGTTGCGGGTACCCCTGGGATTTAGCAACTCTAGTGACGTGAGTACCGGTCGTCCCCTGGATGACATAATAACATGTTTAGAAGCGGGAAGAAACGTCAACTTCAGGCGAATGCTTACTCATGATTAGAATCAAATGTTTACCTTTGGAAGTCGTATCCAGTCTAGAAAACTAACAGTGATAGTTTAGCCTAGTTTAATTCTATTAAAAGGCCCAGTTTACCCTAGTAAATTTCACCAACGTTGGTAAGCAGCGTAGTTTATTATATAAATTTCTAATTCCATCGGAATGTGCTAATCAGATCATCTTCTGTAGTTCTTTCACCCCGGATAGAAACCTTCTTTGACATACACAAACTGCTCAAGCGAGAGTTTGCGACTACGTAGTAAGTAGCAAATTATAAATCCAGTCTTTATTCAGTATAATGAATAATTTAACTCTAACAGCCTTCGATTGCTGATCAACATATCGTCAGAACTTGCCCTTGAAGTAAAAGAGAGAGAAACACATTGTATGTATACAATCATTAATAAAACTAATTTAGGATTAACACTATTAATAAATTGCAGCTTTAAAGCATCAGCTATAAAATCGGTTTTTTCTTCGGCGGTTCTGAACAACTTGCGTATATACAAATACGAGGATCTAAATTGTATAAAAATAAGGTTTAAATTATTATGTAAATGCGATCTGAATGCTGTAGCAATAACATTTTATAGGTGTGTATTTTGAAATCTAATCGTGATATGGTCAAGAATCACACCGAAGTGATCAACTCGAATGATTGCTTTTCGAGGACATGTGTTTTAAGCAAATAAAATTACAGCGTCCAAAAATATTTATTATTACATCTTGGGTCTGGAAACTCTATTAAGCCAATAAAATACACATTCAAACCATGGAATCTATTGTTGTTTCAATTTTTGGGGGTTTTAACGCTCAAACTTAAATTTAGAGATCTGGAGACCCGCATACTAAAAAACTATATCTGAAACAGTCCATACTATACATCCACGGCTTCAGAAACAGTGATTGTCTCTGTAAACGTAGCTGTTCTATAAAACTTTACCTCGAGAACGATAAAAACAAAACATGAACGTTCACGTGAAAAAGTGATGGTATCTAGAAAGGTGAAAGAATGGTAATAACGATTTCCTTCTATATTTCTATAATCGTCAAAATTATCTCTAATCGTAACCCATATCGTCCATTTCTTCTGCCATATTTACGTCAAAAATGAACGAAACGCCGATCAGAGATGCCAGATGATTTCGCACAAAATTCGTACACATTTATGAAAATATGGAAAATATCCTTCCTAGAAAATGCACGTTATTCTACATTTTATTTAATTATTACAAAACAACAGTTTAAAAGAATCAATCATGCATCATGAAAATCATTTGAGCAAGTATTTTAATAGTCTAGTCGCAAATTCCAGTCATTACATTACATCTGACTTTAGGGGCCCCTTTTTGCTTGGTTTTGAAATATGAAAATATTTATAAGCATAATAGTTCATGTTTACTTATTTATTTTTATTCAATGAAATTAACATAAAATTATTTGATACTCTAAAATCCTAATTTGTGATGTTTTTCCTTTCTCGATTATAGTCGTTTACCATTTTTATGACATTCGCGACTTAATTTAAACTTTGCAGTTATTCAAAAGGTGGACAGTTATTCAAAAACTTACCCGGTACAACTTTGTTCGATGTTTAATCTTAGGCTGGATACGGACATCGACTTAGGAAGCCTGACGCCAATGAGCTATATCACAAGCCCATGTGTTTTTGAGAGTAAAATCTTAAAAAATATATTTCTTTTTTCGAAAGAGATAGAACTTATATGTTTATAAACCCGAATCACATGATTTTAATATCCGAAGTTTTGTTTAATTGAACCTGAATATTACTCTCAGAGAAATTATCAAACACTTAAAAAATATTTTTTTAACAAATATTTATGTATTTCTAAGTGTATCGGTATGGTTGGCACCACTGAACCGAACCGTCAACAATTTTTTGCTTCGGAATCGAGTTACGTTCCTCCAGCCGTCCGGTTTCGCGCGTTTAGATAATCGCAATTCAAAAAATAAACCTGCGCAACATTTATAAAACGCATCACGTAAGTTTAATACATTGTTATTGCTTTTAGTTTTTTCCACCGTTTTTCATTTTCAGGTAGTCATCGACTTCACATGAAATGGCGGCTGCAAAAATTTTAATCTGCTGTCTGGGGGAAACTATGAATTTCCGCAACAAAAACCATCAAATCCATCCAGCTGATCCTTTCTCGGTGTTTTTTACTAGACCAGTTGCTGTTTTACAACTCCCGCAGAATATTCAACTTTGGGCGAAGGAATCATGGGGCCACTACCACCAACTTTCTCTTCCGGAAGCGAATTAAACGGCCCTACATTTCCAATAGCCGTTCCAGGAGCAAGATAATATGGAAGGGGAGAAAAGTGAGACTGTGAAATTGTGAAACGAAGAAATAAATTGAAATTATTGCTTTCAAAACTACATTTTGTGTTTTCATTTCGAAAAAAGTAAACAAATAATCTGCATGTGTGGGTGCCTTGTTACAAACGGTTTGGAGAGAAGTCTGCATAACGTTGGAAGAACGATGTGTCAGACCCGTTCAAAACTGTTACTGTAAACATTACGTTACAAGAAAACTTTTAGAAAAAACTGTTTCCCATATAGTTTGATGAACGGGATACGTTTTCCATTAGCAGATTTTGGATCTTAACCGGACTGTTAGTAGAAAAGTTTTTCCATACAACTGTCTGAACGGTTTTTAACAGTTACATAACCTAACAACATATTTAAAATACAATCAATTTAGTTTTCACTATTCAAGGAATGTATTTAACGATTTCCATAATCGTTTGCTAAACGTTTTTTTACACTTTATCAAATCTTCGTTTGACTATTGAGGAAATTGTTTGGTAACAATCCTCAATTATGCGGGGAGGAATCTTTGAATCTAAACGCAAAATTTGTTATAGTTTTTTTTATTTCTGTTTATCTTCGGTTTCTTAAAATTGAAACAGAAAATGTAATCACAAGAAATAATAAAAGCCCTTCATTTTTAAGTTTTTAATTTCCATTTTTTCTTTATATCATTCTAAATGCCAATGGTATATACTTTCATGTTATATGTGTTGTTAATTTATTACTTATTGATACAAAATAAAAATTGAATTTTATAAACTTCAAATAATGGTTATAATGTTAAAAATAAATGTTAGAAAGTTCAGATGGGCTATAGAAATCCTACACTCATGTAGTGTCCACTGAACAACTGCTGGCTGAAAGCATCCACGGAAGTGGAAATTTTTTTAAATTGAGTTAGGAAAAGTTCAATTTTTTTATAGAGATTCGAGCTTTTTCATGTACTTTGTAATGGTTTTTTCGCTGAGGGGAAAGGGGGCAGAATTTCTATCTACAAATGAGAAATTTTAAAACTCTGGACTGGGTTGTTTCGTTTGATTCACCTAAGTTGATCATTTAAATTTTTGAAAATTAGATGAAAGCTGCTAGCTGTTAATCTGTCCACTTTGTAGCACACTTCAGTGTGGAATTTTAATATTCAAAAAAATTTTATACAGCAATACGCTATCCTGGGATTGATTGCATTGATGTCAAATGAAGAAAGCATAGCATTTAATTACCTTCTCTTATTTCTGCTTCCTTAACCCTTCGTTCAACCTCTCGTTTGTCGTTGGCGATCCGTATATCCTGAATAAGCTCCCGCCCGTCACGCAAAAGTTCCGTGATAGTTCTATCGCTATCATCCAAACGATTTCGTATACTTTCCTTGTCTTCGCAGTAGTTTTCCGTAATCCTGTTCACGAATAAATTTATTCACGTATAAAACATTTTAAATAATTTTCATAATAAAAAATTTAATAAAACTTACGGTTTTATATTTTTTTTACGCTTTGCCAAATCTTCGATCATACTTTGTGATCTGTCGTCGCGTACAGCGTGCGAAACTATTCCCATCAAATTTGGCAGCATGGAAACCGCCTTATCAGCACTTTTATCCTGGTCGACAAAATCTTCATCGATCATTTTGTATGTTCTTTGTAAAATTCCTGAAAGAAAACCGACTCAAAATTGAAAGTTAAACAGTCTAGATCGATAACAAACAACCGTGAGTCCAACCGTTTCCTTAGCGACTACGGACTAGAGACGCGGTAATAAACATAAGCGTCGCTCACGTATCACGTGGACTAACCTAAAAGAGAGAAGGGTTTTTGTTTAGGTGTTAATGCGATGCGAATACGAATGCTTGTGCTCGCAACAATCGTGCCTTGCCAACACGTGCACGTAGGGGTTTGAGTAATGTCCTCATTGACATAATAATAGATAACACAAGGACACAGCATTTTTTTATGCCTATGTTTTAATTCTGGTTTAATATCTGTTCTTGAAAGATTTTTGGCGTCCTGAACTTGGATCTTTTGCAGATTTCGTATATTAGCTTTGGTGATATGATGGTTAGAATTTTCAAAATGTATTCTTTTTCAGTTAAATTATCACCAACAATAGCTACACGAAAAACATAAAGTGATTATGAATCTTTTTACTATCCTTCATTTTATCAAGGACTCAGATTTGTTTCAAGATTGTCTAGTTTTAGTATTTCAATGGTAAAAACTTGAGTGCTCCGGTCCGGGCGCTCGAACAATTTGACGCATCAAAACAAATTTTTTCCTTTTTTTCTGGCCGGGGGTCGCGTAAAAAACCTTGATTTTTTTTTTAATCAGCAAAATTTTCAACCTTGATTTTTTTTAATCAGACAAAATTTTCAACATGATTTTGTTTTTGTAAAAAGTCAGTTTTTCGATTTTTTCTAGACGGAGGTCGCGAAAAAACCTTGAATTTTTTCAAGGGGCCGTTCACTAATTACGTAAGCACACAGGGGGGGTGGGGGGTTTTTGCATTTGCTTACGATCTCTTACTAGGGGGGTAGGGGGGGTTTCCAAAAATCTTACGTAAGAAATGTTACATTGATATTTCGTCACAGCCATACGAAACAATAGTACAAATCGTACGAAACAAAAAATTTTATAAAATTTATAGAGATCCAATTCAAACCAACATGCCACCAAAAACACTAAATCACCTTATTAAAAAAGATAGTCGCTTTTCGGTTTTCATCATAATACTCTTTTTTATTTGGAAATTTATAGAAACATAAGTAAGTGGCGCGTGTCACCACGATTTGAATCTATTATATTTCGAAAGACTTCATCATGAAAACATCTTCAAAAATCAATATGAGGCGCTGTTGAAAATTAATTTTTCAGTGATAGACACTAACAAATCTAAGTTTTACAATCGATTTACCAAAAAAACCCTAAAACTTTATCGCTTACCACTGAAACGAGTCGCAGCTTTTAGGTTATTTGACAACGTAATTGTCGTTAAACATATGTTATATATATGTTATATATTTGCACCAATTCTAGTGGAATGAATGAATTTTTCTTTAGATTTATATGATTTTCAGGTCAAAAACATAACAATTTTTTATGTTATCTTGTGCCAACCTGATATTTCACTCTTTTTAAATCGAAATTTAGATTTTATATTGTTTATTCGATTGTGGAAATTTATTGAAGATTATTGTTACCCCGAACATGCAATGTCTTAAAAAATGTTTTCTATAACCGTTTATGATATTTCATCTGTTGTTTTGTATACATTGTGCTTTTCAAGTTTAGTTAACTGAAAAGTATTACTAAAAAGTGCTTTGATTGTGAAGCGTAGCTGTATGTTTGGATTTTTTTTTAAATTTTCAAGTTATTTTTGAAAAAAACGTGTCAATTTCTCAAAGAATGAAAAACGTAAGATCTTACTAGGGGGGGAGGGGGGGTTTTGAAAAATCTTACTTTGTCTTACCAGGGGGGGAGGGAGGGTTAAAAATTTCCAAAATCGTGCTTACGTAATTAGTGAACGGCCCCCAATTAGGAAAAATGTTTACCTTGAAAATTTTCTTGTAAAAAGTAAATTTTTTCAAATCACGCAAAATTTTTAACTTGAAAATTTTTCGGCAAAAAATCATTTTTTTCGATTTTTTCTGGTCGGGGGTCGCGTGAAAAACCTTGAATTTTTTTAATCACGCAAAATTTTAAGCTTGAAAATTTTTAGGTAAAAAATCATTTTTTTCGATTTTATCTGGTGGGGGGTCGTGCAAAAAACCTTGAATTTTTTGAAACATGCAAAATTTTCAACTTGAACATTTTTCGGGAAAAAATCATTTTTTTCGATTTTTTCTGGTCGGGGGTCGTGCGAAAAACCTTGAATTTTTTGAATCACGCAAAATTTTCAACTTGAACATTTTTCGGGAAAAAATCATTTTTTTCGATTTTTTTCTGGTCGGGGGTCGTGCGAAAAACCTTGAATTTTTTGAATCACGCAAAATTTTCAACTTTTTTCTGGTCGGGGGTCGCGCGAAAAACTTTGAATTTCTTGAATCACGCAAAATTTTCAACTTGAAAATTTTTCAGGAAAAAATCATTTTTTTCGTTTTTTTTCTGGTCGTGGGTCGTGCGAAAATCCTTGAATTTTTTAAATCACGCAAGATTTTCAACTTGAAAATTTTTCGGAAAAAAATATTTTTTTTCAATTTTTTCTGATCGGGGGTCGTGCGAAAAACCTTGAATTTTTTGAATCACGCAAAATTTTCAACTTGAAAATTTTTCGAGAAAAAATCATTTTTTTCGATTTTTTCTGGTCGGGGGTCGTGCGAAAAACCTTGAATTTTTTGAATCACGACAAATTTTCAACTTGAAAATTTTTCGGGAAAAAATCATTTTTTTCGATTTTTTCTGGTTGGGGGTCGAGCGAAAAACCTTGAATTTTTTGAATCACGCAAAATTTTCAACTTGAAAATTTTTCGGGAAAAAATCATTTCTTTCGATTTTTTCTGGTCGGGGGTCGTGCGAAAAACCTTAAATTTTTTGAATCACGCAAAATTTGCAACTTGAAAATTTTTCGGGACAAAATCATTTTTTTCGATTTTTTCTGGTCGGGGGTCGAGCGAAAAACCTTGAATTTTTGGAATTACGCAAAATTTTCAACTTGAAAATTTTTCGGAAAACAATTTTTTTTTTCGATTTTTTCTGGTCAGGGGTCGTGCGAAAAACCTTGAATGTTTTGAATCACGCAATATTTTCAACTTGAAAATTTTTCGGGAAAAAATCATTTTTTTCGATTTTTTCTGGTCGGGGGTCGTGCGAAAAACCTTGAATTTTTTGAATCACGCAAAATTCTCAACTTGAAAATTTTTCAGGAAAAAATCATTTTTTTCGATTTTTTCTGGTCGGGGGTCGTGCGAAAAAACTTGAATATTTTGAATCACGCATAATTTTCAACTTGAAAATTCTTCGGGAAAAAATCATTTTTTTCGATTTTTTCTGTTCGGGGTCGTGCGAAAAAACTTGAATTTTTTGAATCACGCAAAATTTTCAACTTGAAAATTTTTCGGGAAAAAATCATTTTTTTCGATTTTTTCTGGTCGGGGGTCGTGCGAAAAAACTTGAATTTTTTGAATCACGCAAAATTTTCAACTTGAAAATTTTTCGGGAAAAAATCATTTTTTTCGATTTTTTCTGGTCGGGGGTCGTGCGAAAAAACTTGAATTTTTTGAATCACGCAAAATTTTCAACTTGAAAATTTTTCGGGAAAAAATCATTTTTTTCGATTTTTTCTGGTCGGGGGTCGTGCGAAAAAACTTGAATTTTTTGAATCACGCAAAATTTTCAATTTGAAAATTTTTCGGGAAAAAATCATTTTTTTCGATTTTTTCTGGTCGGGGGTCGTGTGAAAAAACTTGAATTTTTTGAATCACGCAAAATTTTCAACTTGAAAATTTTTCGGGAAAAAATCATTTTTTTCGATTTTTTCTGGTCGAGGGTCGTGCGAAAAAACTTGAATTTTTTGAATCACGCAAAATTTTCAACTTGAAAATTTTTCGGGAAAAAATCATTTTTTTCGATTTTTTCTGGTCGGGGGTCGTGCGAAAAAACTTGAATTTTTTGAATCACGCAAAATTTTCAACTTGAAAATTTTTCGGGAAAAAATCATTTTTTTCGATTTTTTCTGGTCGGGGGTCGTGCGAAAAAACTTGAATATTTTGAATCACGCAAAATTTTCAACTTGAAAATTTTTCGGGAAAAAATCATTTTTTTCGATTTTTTCTGTTCGGGGTCGTGCGAAAAAACTTGAATTTTTTGAATCACGCAAAATTTTCAACTTGAAAATTTTTCGGGAAAAAATCATTTTTTTCGATTTTTTCCTGTCGGGGGTCGTGCGAAAAAACTTGAATTTTTTGAATCACGCAAAATTTTCAACTTGAAAATTTTTCGGGAAAAAATCATTTTTTTCGATTTTTTCTGGTCGGGGGTCGTGCGAAAAAATATTGCCGACTACTTTGACCGATTAAGATTTATTGCCGTTTCAAATAACTTCCAAATAATAAGTGGTGATTTGAAGTCATGATCATGATTTTATTCCCATAAATATCCAATAAATTCAAAACGATTACTTTGTCCAAATGTTACTAACTCTCTTTAATATGGATGGCACTATGGCCTGTATACTTTATGTCTTACAAACAGAAAACGCATATCAACAATAATATTTATCGAGCATACCACATTAATTCGTGTGACAGTGCACCTTCATTGCAACCATCGTTTCTTAATCAGAAATAACGAGATTCCAAATAATATTTGGATAAGAATCAAATCTTAAGCCTACTATTAAATTTACCTTGCCTGACGATGTTTTCGTCACGATGAGAATTCGATGTTCGGGTGATGGTAATTCCTTTCCTCTTTTTACTCCGGAAAGAAGAGGGAATCAAAATAAACGTAGGAATTGCATCAACGGGTTGTATTGGTGTGCGTGCCGGCGATCTTCCACCTTTCTCTCTCAAGCTCGCTGATGACCGCTTGCGCTCGCAGTTATTCACTTCACAACCACTTTTGCACCCTATCAAATTCAGGTTCACAAGATCACATCCATGCACTGTTTGCTTCTTCTCGCCTTCATTTCCCAGCATGCACACTACAAGGTTTATTCCAGCTATTGGCTCACACGGTTCATGCCCCATGCACCATGAACCGGGTATCCTTCTTCGGACGCGGAAAGACGTTCGCTTTGCGATAAATTCACGACAACGAAAATGGTGTGCGCTCCCGTTGGATGCGCCGCCAAACTGATTGGCTCTCTTGCCCGCCCTCGATGGCTTACAGCTGTACACGACTGGAGCAGCAGTGGTTTGTTACGACGTGTGCGTAAAGGACCGACTCTGGCTTGCGGAGAGTGTTACCGTTTGAGCTGTACTTTGAACCTACACAAAAGCCCTCTTTGGAGGGCTTGTTTTTCAATCCTCTTCAATGAACTGTTTGACGGGCTTGCCTTCATGAGATTCCAATTGGATTCTGTGCTTGGATTACGTGGCCTCTCTTATTCTTATTGTTCAAATGACGTTCGGTCATGCAACTTGTGTTATCCCGCGATTTAGTTCCTGAACTATCTTTCTGATAGGAACAGCGGACGTTTTATGATTTACTCCGGATATAGTCATGCGTAACTTCTGGTGAACCTTGTTCCCTGCATGCGCCGTTTAGCGCTACGTGAATTCGCACGTCGTTTCATGCATATAGCGACGTTGTGGGCATGCTTAGTAAATGTTTCGTACTACTCCGTGACCTAGTACCTGTTGTCTCTTCTTTCTGATGCGCTAGTATTCACCTGCTAGAAGCAGTGGACGTTTATGACTGGCTCCGGATGCACTCATGCGTTGGTTCTGGCGAAGTTTGTTCCCTACATGCGTCGTTCAGCGCGGTTAAGCTTCGCGTTGAACGCAGGTGTTTCTTTAGGAGCTTCCAGGTGCGCGTTATAAGGACACTGAGAATTGTACTCGGGTGATTTTGTGCGTGTTGTACATACTACACGAGAAGAACGAAGTTTTGGCGGAAATGGTTAGTTGCCAAGATTGACAGCTACGCTAGCCGTGAGATTCTTCGACCAGCTGGTCGACATCATCGGTGTAGGGTTTATCTGATTTTCTCAACGATCGGTCGGGTTATCAGATTTGTCATTTAGTTAACGCTTCAAAGTTTGAAAAGATCCAGCACGGTAACAAAAACTTGAATTTTTTGAATCACGCAAAATTTTCAACTTGAAAATTTTTCGGGAAAAAATCATTTTTTTCGATTTCTTCTGGTCGGGGGTCGTGCGAAAAAACTTGAATTTTTTGAATCACGCAAAATTTTCAACTTGAAAATTTTTCGGGAAAAAATCATTTTTTCGATTTTTTCTGGTCGGGGGTCGTGCGAAAAAACTTGAATTTTTTGAATCACGCAAAATTTTCAACTTGAAAATTTTTCGGGAAAAAATCATTTTTTTCGATTTTTTCTGGTCGGGGGTCGTGCGAAAAAACTTGAATTTTTTGAATCACGCAAAATTTTCAACTTGAAAATTTTTCGGGAAAAAATCATTTTTTTCGATTTTTTCTGGTCGGGGGTCGTGCGAAAAAACTTGAATTTTTTGAATCACGCAAAATTTTCAACTTGAAAATTTTTCGGGAAAAAATCATTTTTTTCGATTTTTTCTGGTCGGGGGTCGTGCGAAAAAACTTGAATTTTTTGAATCACGCAAAATTTTCAACTTGAAAATTTTTCGGGAAAAAATCATTTTTTTCGATTTTTTCTGGTCGGGGGTCGTGCGAAAAAACTTGAATTTTTTGAATCACGCAAAATTTTCAACTTGAAAATTTTTCGGGAAAAAATCATTTTTTTCGATTTTTTCTGGTCGGGGGTCGTGCGAAAAAACTTGAATTTTTTGAATCACGCCAAATTTTCAACTTGAAAATTTTTCGGGAAAAAATCATTTTTTTCGATTTTTTCTGGTCGGGGGTCGTGCGAAAAAACTTGAATTTTTTGAATCACGCAAAATTTTCAACTTGAAAATTTTTCGGGAAAAAATCATTTTTTTCGATTTTTTCTGGTCGGGGGTCGTGCGAAAAAACTTGAATTTTTTGAATCACGCCAAATTTTCAACTTGAAAATTTTTCGGGAAAAAATCATTTTTTTCGATTTTTTCTGGTCGGGGGTCGTGCGAAAAAACTTGAATTTTTTGAATCACGCAAAATTTTCAACTTGAAAATTTTTCGGGAAAAAATCATTTTTTTCGATTTTTTCTGGTCGGGGGTCATGCGAAAAAACTTGAATTTTTTGAATCACGCAAAATTTTCAACTTGAAAATTTTTCGGGAAAAAATCATTTTTTTCGATTTTTCTGGTCGGGGGTCGTGCGAAAAAACTTGAATTTTTTGAATCACGCAAAATTTTCAACTTGAAAATTTTTCGGGAAAAAATATTTTTTTTCGATTTTTTCTGGTCGGGGGTCGTGCGAAAAAACTTGAATTTTTTGAATCACGCAAAATTTTCAACTTGGAAATTTTTCGGGAAAAAATCATTTTTTTCGATTTTTTCTGGTCGGGGGTCGTGCGAAAAAACTTGAATTTTTTGAATCACGCAAAATTTTCAACTTGAAAATTTTTCGGGAAAAAATCATTTTTTTCGATTTTTTCTGGTCGGGGGTCGTGCGAAAAAACTTGAATTTTTTGAATCACGCAAAACTTTCAACTTGAAAATTTTTCGGGAAAAAATCATTTTTTTCGATTTTTTCTGGTCGGGGGTCGTGCGAAAAAACTTGAATTTTTTGAATCACGCAAAATTTTCAACTTGAAAATTTTTCGGGAAAAAATCATTTTTTTCGATTTTTTCTGGTCGGGGGTCGTGCGAAAAAACTTGAATTTTTTGAATCACGCAAAATTTTCAACTTGAAAATTTTTCGGGAAAAAATCATTTTTTTCGATTTTTTTCTGGTCGGGGGTCGTGCGAAAAAACTTGAATTTTTTTAATCACGCAAAATTTTCAACTTGAAAATTTTTCGGGAAAAAATCATTTTTTTCGATTTTTTCTGGTCGGGGGTCGTGCGAAAAAACTTGAATTTTTTGAATCACGCAAAATTTTCAACTTGGAAATTTTTCGGGAAAAAATCATTTTTTTCGATTTTTTCTGGTCGGGGGTCGTGCGAAAAAACTTGAATTTTTTGAATCACGCAAAATTTTCAACTTGAAAATTTTTCGGGAAAAAATCATTTTTTTCGATTTTTTCTGGTCGGGGGTCGTGCGAAAAAACTTGAATTTTTTGAATCACGCAAAATTTTCAACTTGAAAATTTTTCGGGAAATATTCATTTTTTTCGATTTTTTCTGGTCGGGGGTCGTGCGAAAAAACTTGAATTTTTTGAATCACGCAAAATTTTCAACTTGAAAATTTTTCGGGAAATAATCATTTTTTTCGATTTTTTCTGGTCGGGGGTCGTGCGAAAAAACTTGAATTTTTTGAATCACGCAAAATTTTCAACTTGAAAATTTTTCGGGAAAAAATCATTTTTTTCGATTTTTTTCTGGTCGGGGGTCGTGCGAAAAAACTTGAATTTTTTGAATCACGCAAAATTTTCAACTTGAAAATTTTTCGGGAAAAAATCATTTTTTTCGATTTTTTTCTGGTCGGGGGTCGTGCGAAAAAACTTGAATTTTTTGAATCACGCAAAATTTTCAACTTGAAAATTTTTCGGGAAAAAATCATTTTTTTCGATTTTTTCTGGTCGGGGGTCGTGCGAAAAAACTTGAATTTTTTGAATCACGCAAAATTTTCAACTTGAAAATTTTTCGGGAAAAAATCATTTTTTTCGATTTTTTCTGGTCGGGGGTCGTGCGAAAAAACTTGAATTTTTTGAATCACGCAAAATTTTCAACTTGAAAATTTTTCGGGAAAAAATCATTTTTTTCGATTTTTTCTGGTCGGGGGTCGTGCGAAAAAACTTGAATTTTTTGAATCACGCAAAATTTTCAACTTGGAAATTTTTCGGGAAAAAATCATTTTTTTTTGGATTTTTTCTGGTCGGGGGTCGTGCGAAAAAACTTGAATTTTTTGAATCACGCAAAATTTTCAACTTGAAAATTTTTCGGGAAAAAATCATTTTTTTCGATTTTTTCTGGTCGGGGGTCGTGCGAAAAAACTTGAATTTTTTGAATCACGCAAAATTTTCAACTTGAAAATTTTTCGGGAAAAAATCATTTTTTTCGATTTTTTCTGGTCGGGGGTCGTGCGAAAAAACTTGAATTTTTTGAATCACGCAAAATTTTCAACTTGAAAATTTTTCGGGAAAAAAATCATTTTTTTCGATTTTTTCTGGTCGGGGGTCGTGCGAAAAAACTTGAATTTTTTGAATCACGCAAAATTTTCAACTTGAAAATTTTTCGGGAAAAAATCATTTTTTTCGATTTTTTCTGGTCGGGGGTCGTGCGAAAAAACTTGAATTTTTTGAATCACGCAAAATTTTCAACTTGAAAATTTTTCGGGAAAAAATCATTTTTTTCGATTTTTTCTGGTCGGGGGTCGTGCGAAAAAACTTGAATTTTTTGAATCACGCAAAATTTTCAACTTGAAAATTTTTCGGGAAAAAATCATTTTTTTCGATTTTTTCTGGTCGGGGGTCGTGCGAAAAAACTTGAATTTTTTGAATCACGCAAAATTTTCAACTTGAAAATTTTTCGGGAAAAAATCATTTTTTTCGATTTTTTCTGGTCGGGGGTCGTGCGAAAAAACTTGAATTTTTTGAATCACGCAAAATTTTCAACTTGAAAATTTTTCGGGAAAAAATCATTTTTTTCGATTTTTTCTGGTCGGGGGTCGTGCGAAAAAACTTGAATTTTTTGAATCACGCAAAATTTTCAACTTGAAAATTTTTCGGGAAAAAATCATTTTTTTCGATTTTTTCTGGTCGGGGGTCGTGCGAAAAAACTTGAATTTTTTGAATCACGCAAAATTTTCAACTTGAACATTTTTCGGGAAAAAATCATTTTTTTCGATTTTTTCTGGTCGGGGGGTCGTGCGAAAAAACTTGAATTTTTTGAATCACGCAAAATTTTCAACTTGAAAATTTTTCGGGAAAAAATCATTTTTTTCGATTTTTTCTGGTCGGGGGTCGTGCAAAAAAACTTGAATTTTTTGAATCACGCAAAATTTTCAACTTGAAAATTTTTCGGGAAAAAATCATTTTTTTCGATTTTTTCTGGTCGGGGGTCGTGCGAAAAAACTTGAATTTTTTGAATCACGCCAAATTTTCAACTTGAAAATTTTTCGGGAAAAAATCATTTTTTTCGATTTTTTCTGGTCGGGGGTCGTGCGAAAAAACTTGAATTTTTTGAATCACGCAAAATTTTCAACTTGAAAATTTTTCGGGAAAAAATCATTTTTTTCGATTTTTTCTGGTCGGGGGTCGTGCGAAAAAACTTGAATTTTTTGAATCACGCCAAATTTTCAACTTGAAAATTTTTCGGGAAAAAATCATTTTTTTCGATTTTTTCTGGTCGGGGGTCGTGCGAAAAAACTTGAATTTTTTGAATCACGCAAAATTTTCAACTTGAAAATTTTTCGGGAAAAAATCATTTTTTTCGATTTTTTCTGGTCGGGGGTCATGCGAAAAAACTTGAATTTTTTGAATCACGCAAAATTTTCAACTTGAAAATTTTTCGGGAAAAAATCATTTTTTTCGATTTTTCTGGTCGGGGGTCGTGCGAAAAAACTTGAATTTTTTGAATCACGCAAAATTTTCAACTTGAAAATTTTTCGGGAAAAAAAATTTTTTTTCAATTTTTTCTGGTCGGGGGTCGTGCGAAAAAACTTGAATTTTTTGAATCACGCAAAATTTTCAACTTGAAAATTTTTCGGGAAAAAATCATTTTTTTCGATTTTTTCTGGTCGGGGGTCGTGCGAAAAAACTTGAATTTTTTGAATCACGCAAAATTTTCAACTTGAAAATTTTTCGGGAAAAAATCATTTTTTTCGATTTTTTCTGGTCGGGGGTCGTGCGAAAAAACTTGAATTTTTTGAATCACGCAAAACTTTCAACTTGAAAATTTTTCGGGAAAAAATCATTTTTTTCGATTTTTTCTGGTCGGGGGTCGTGCGAAAAAACTTGAATTTTTTGAATCACGCAAAATTTTCAACTTGAAAATTTTTCGGGAAAAAATCATTTTTTTCGATTTTTTCTGGTCGGGGGTCGTGCGAAAAAACTTGAATTTTTTGAATCACGCAAAATTTTCAACTTGAAAATTTTTCGGGAAAAAATCATTTTTTTCGATTTTTTCTGGTCGGGGGTCGTGCGAAAAAACTTGAATTTTTTGAATCACGCAAAATTTTCAACTTGAAAATTTTTCGGGAAAAAATCATTTTTTTCGATTTTTTCTGGTCGGGGGTCGTGCGAAAAAACTTGAATTTTTTGAATCACGCAAAATTTTCAACTTGAAAATTTTTCGGGAAAAAATCATTTTTTTCGATTTTTTCTGGTCGGGGGTCGTGCGAAAAAACTTGAATTTTTTGAATCACGCAAAATTTTCAACTTGAAAATTTTTCGGGAAAAAAACATTTTTTTCGATTTTTTCTGGTCGGGGGTCGTGCGAAAAAACTTGAATTTTTTGAATCACGCAAAATTTTCAACTTGAAAATTTTTCGGGAAAAAATCATTTTTTTCGATTTTTTCTGGTCGGGGGTCGTGCGAAAAAACTTGAATTTTTTGAATCACGCAAAATTTTCAACTTGAAAATTTTTCGGGAAAAAATCATTTTTTTCGATTTTTTCTGGTCGAGGGTCGTGCGAAAAAACTTGAATTTTTTGAATCACGCAAAATTTTCAACTTGAAAATTTTTCGGGAAAAAATCATTTTTTTCGATTTTTTTCTGGTCGGGGGTCGTGCGAAAAAACTTGAATTTTTTGAATCACGCAAAATTTTCAACTTGAAAATTTTTCGGGAAAAAATCATTTTTTTCGATTTTTTTCTGGTCGGGGGTCGTGCGAAAAAACTTGAATTTTTTGAATCACGCAAAATTTTCAACTTGAAAATTTTTCGGGAAAAAATCATTTTTTTCGATTTTTTCTGGTCGGGGGTCGTGCGAAAAAACTTGAATTTTTTTAATCACGCAAAATTTTCAACTTGAAAATTTTTCGGGAAAAAATCATTTTTTTCGATTTTTTCTGGTCGGGGTCGTGCGAAAAACTTGAATTTTTTGAATCACGCAAAATTTTCAACTTGAAAATTTTTCGGGAAAAAATCATTTTTTTCGATTTTTTCTGGTCGGGGGTCGTGCGAAAAAACTTGAATTTTTTGAATCACGCAAAATTTTCAACTTGGAAATTTTTCGGGAAAAAATCATTTTTTTTTGGATTTTTTCTGGTCGGGGGTCGTGCGAAAAAACTTGAATTTTTTGAATCACGCAAAATTTTCAACTTGAAAATTTTTCGGGAAAAAAATCATTTTTTTTCGATTTTTTCTGGTCGGGGGTCGTGCGAAAAAACTTGAATTTTTTGAATCACGCAAAATTTTCAACTTGAAAATTTTTCGGGAAAAAATCATTTTTTTCGATTTTTCTGGTCGGGGGTCGTGCGAAAAAACTTGAATTTTTTGAATCACGCAAAATTTTCAACTTGAAAATTTTTCGGGAAAAAATCATTTTTTTCGATTTTTTCTGGTCGGGGGTCGTGCGAAAAAACTTGAATTTTTTGAATCACGCAAAATTTTCAACTTGAAAATTTTTCGGGAAAAAATCATTTTTTTCGATTTTTTCTGGTCGGGGGTCGTGCGAAAAAACTTGAATTTTTTGAATCACGCAAAATTTTCAACTTGAAAATTTTTCGGGAAAAAATCATTTTTTTCGATTTTTTCTGGTCGGGGGTCGTGCGAAAAAACTTGAATTTTTTGAATCACGCAAAATTTTCAACTTGAAAATTTTTCGGGAAAAAATCATTTTTTTCGATTTTTTCTGGTCGGGGGTCGTGCGAAAAAACTTGAATTTTTTGAATCACGCAAAATTTTCAACTTGAAAATTTTTCGGGAAAAAATCATTTTTTTCGATTTTTTCTGGTCGGGGGTCGTGCGAAAAAACTTGAATTTTTTGAATCACGCAAAATTTTCAACTTGAAAATTTTTCGGGAAAAAATCATTTTTTTCGATTTTTTCTGGTCGGGGGTCGTGCGAAAAAACTTGAATTTTTTGAATCACGCAAAATTTTCAACTTGAAAATTTTTCGGGAAAAAATCATTTTTTTCGATTTTTTCTGGTCGGGGGTCGTGCGAAAAAACTTGAATTTTTTGAATCACGCAAAATTTTCAACTTGAAAATTTTTCGGGAAAAAATCATTTTTTTCGATTTTTTCTGGTCGGGGGTCGTGCGAAAAAACTTGAATTTTTTGAATCACGCAAAATTTTCAACTTGAAAATTTTTCGGGAAAAAAATCATTTTTTTCGATTTTTTCTGGTCGGGGGTCGTGCGAAAAAACTTGAATTTTTTGAATCACGCAAAATTTTCAACTTGAAAATTTTTCGGGAAAAAATCATTTTTTTCGATTTTTTTCTGGTCGGGGGTCGTGCGAAAAAACTTGAATTTTTTGAATCACGCAAAATTTTCAACTTGAAAATTTTTCGGGAAAAAATCATTTTTTTCGATTTTTTTCTGGTCGGGGGTCGTGCGAAAAAACTTGAATTTTTTGAATCACGCAAAATTTTCAACTTGAAAATTTTTCGGGAAAAAATCATTTTTTTCGATTTTTTCTGGTCGAGGGGTCGTGCGAAAAAACTTGAATTTTTTGAATCACGCAAAATTTTCAACTTGAAAATTTTTCGGGAAAAAATCATTTTTTTCGATTTTTTTTTCTGGTCGAGGGTCGTGCGAAAAAACTTGAATTTTTTGAATCACGCAAAATTTTCAACTTGAAAATTTTTCGGGAAAAAATCATTTTTTTCGATTTTTTCTGGTCGGGGGTCGTGCGAAAAAACTTGAATTTTTTGAATCACGCAAAACTTTCAACTTGAAAATTTTTCGGGAAAAAATCACTTTTTTTCGATTTTTTTCTGGTCGGGGGTCGTGCGAAAAAACTTGAATTTTTTGAATCACGCAAAATTTTCAACTTGAAAATTTTTCGGGAAAAAATATTTTTTTTCGATTTTTTCTGGTCGGGGGTCGTGCGAAAAAACTTGAATTTTTTGAATCACGCAAAATTTTCAACTTGGAAATTTTTCGGGAAAAAATCATTTTTTTCGATTTTTTCTGGTCGGGGGTCGTGCGAAAAAACTTGAATTTTTTGAATCACGCAAAATTTTCAACTTGAAAATTTTTCGGGAAAAAATCATTTTTTTCGATTTTTTCTGGTCGGGGGTCGTGCGAAAAAACTTGAATTTTTTGAATCACGCAAAACTTTCAACTTGAAAATTTTTCGGGAAAAAATCATTTTTTTCGATTTTTTCTGGTCGGGGGTCGTGCGAAAAAACTTGAATTTTTTGAATCACGCAAAATTTTCAACTTGAAAATTTTTCGGGAAAAAATCATTTTTTTCGATTTTTTCTGGTCGGGGGTCGTGCGAAAAAACTTGAATTTTTTGAATCACGCAAAATTTTCAACTTGAAAATTTTTCGGGAAAAAATCATTTTTTTCGATTTTTTTCTGGTCGGGGGTCGTGCGAAAAAACTTGAATTTTTTTAATCACGCAAAATTTTCAACTTGAAAATTTTTCGGGAAAAAATCATTTTTTTCGATTTTTTCTGGTCGGGGGTCGTGCGGAAAAACTTGAATTTTTTGAATCACGCAAAATTTTCAACTTGGAAATTTTTCGGGAAAAAATCATTTTTTTCGATTTTTTCTGGTCGGGGGTCGTGCGAAAAAACTTGAACTTTTTGAATCACGCAAAATTTTCAACTTGAAAATTTTTCGGGAAAAAATCATTTTTTTCGATTTTTTCTGGTCGGGGGTCGTGCGAAAAAACTTGAATTTTTTGAATCACGCAAAATTTTCAACTTGAAAATTTTTCGGGAAAAAATCATTTTTTTCGATTTTTTCTGGTCGGGGGTCGTGCGAAAAAACTTGAATTTTTTGAATCACGCAAAATTTTCAACTTGAAAATTTTTCGGGAAAAAATCATTTTTTTCGATTTTTTCTGGTCGGGGGTCGTGCGAAAAAACTTGAATTTTTTGAATCACGCAAAATTTTCAACTTGAAAATTTTTCGGGAAAAAATCATTTTTTTCGATTTTTTCTGGTCGGGGGTCGTGCGAAAAAACTTGAATTTTTTGAATCACGCCAAATTTTCAACTTGAAAATTTTTCGGGAAAAAATCATTTTTTTCGATTTTTTCTGGTCGGGGGTCGTGCGAAAAAACTTGAATTTTTTGAATCACGCAAAATTTTCAACTTGAAAATTTTTCGGGAAAAAATCATTTTTTTCGATTTTTTCTGGTCGGGGGTCGTGCGAAAAAACTTGAATTTTTTGAATCACGCCAAATTTTCAACTTGAAAATTTTTCGGGAAAAAATCATTTTTTTCGATTTTTTCTGGTCGGGGGTCGTGCGAAAAAACTTGAATTTTTTGAATCACGCAAAATTTTCAACTTGAAAATTTTTCGGGAAAAAATCATTTTTTTCGATTTTTTCTGGTCGGGGGTCATGCGAAAAAACTTGAATTTTTTGAATCACGCAAAATTTTCAACTTGAAAATTTTTTCGGGAAAAAATCATTTTTTTCGATTTTTTCTGGTCGGGGGTCGTGCGAAAAAACTTGAATTTTTTGAATCACGCAAAATTTTCAACTTGGAAAATTTTTCGGGAAAAAATCATTTTTTTCGATTTTTTCTGGTCGGGGGTCGTGCGAAAAAACTTGAATTTTTTGAATCACGCAAAATTTTCAACTTGAAATTTTTCGGGAAAAAATCATTTTTTTCGATTTTTTCTGGTCGGGGGTCGTGCGAAAAAACTTGAATTTTTTGAATCACGCAAAATTTTCAACTTGAAAATTTTTCGGGAAAAAATCATTTTTTTCGATTTTTTCTGGTCGGGGGTCGTGCGAAAAAACTTGAATTTTTTGAATCACGCAAAATTTTCAACTTGAAAATTTTTCGGGAAAAAATCATTTTTTTCGATTTTTTCTGGTCGGGGGTCGTGCGAAAAAACTTGAATTTTTTGAATCACGCAAAATTTTCAACTTGAAAATTTTTCGGGAAAAAATCATTTTTTTCGATTTTTTCTGGTCGGGGGTCGTGCGAAAAAACTTGAATTTTTTGAATCACGCAAAATTTTCAACTTGAAAATTTTTCGGGAAAAAATCATTTTTTTCGATTTTTTCTGGTCGGGGTCGTGCGAAAAAACTTGAATTTTTTGAATCACGCAAAATTTTCAACTTGAAAATTTTTCGGGAAAAAATCATTTTTTTCGATTTTTTCTGGTCGGGGGTCGTGCGAAAAAACTTGAATTTTTTGAATCACGCAAAATTTTCAACTTGAAAATTTTTCGGGAAAAAATCATTTTTTTCGATTTTTTCTGGTCGGGGGTCGTGCGAAAAAACTTGAATTTTTTGAATCACGCAAAATTTTCAACTTGAAAATTTTTCGGGAAAAAATCATTTTTTTCGATTTTTTTCTGGTCGGGGGTCGTGCGAAAAAACTTGAATTTTTTGAATCACGCAAAATTTTCAACTTGAAAATTTTTCGGGAAAAAATCATTTTTTTCGATTTTTTCTGGTCGGGGGTCGTGCGAAAAAACTTGAATTTTTTGAATCACGCAAAATTTTCAACTTGAAAATTTTTCGGGAAAAAATCATTTTTTTCGATTTTTTCTGGTCGGGGGTCGTGCGAAAAAACTTGAATTTTTTGAATCACGCAAAATTTTCAACTTGAAAATTTTTCGGGAAAAAATCATTTTTTTCGATTTTTTCTGGTCGGGGGTCGTGCGAAAAAACTTGAATTTTTTGAATCACGCAAAATTTTCAACTTGAAAATTTTTCGGGAAAAAATCATTTTTTTCGATTTTTTCTGGTCGAGGGTCGTGCGAAAAA
>NC_073692.1:253471260-253486522 GCF_029784155.1 Uranotaenia lowii
GATTTTTTCTGGTCGGGGGTCGTGCGAAAAAACTTGAATTTTTTGAATCACGCAAAATTTTCAACTTGAAAATTTTTCGGGAAAATATAATTTTTTTCGAATTTTTCTGGTCGGGGGTCGTGCGAAAAAACTTGAATTTTTTGAATCACGCAAAATTTTCAACTTGAAAATTTTTCGGGAAAAAATCATTTTTTTCGATTTTTTCTGGTCGGGGGTCGTGCGAAAAAACTTGAATTTTTTGAATCACGCAAAATTTTCAACTTGATAATTTTTCGGGAAAAAATCATTTTTTTCGATTTTTTCTGGTCGGGGGTCGTGCGAAAAAACTTGAATTTTTTGAATCACGCAAAATTTTCAACTTGAAAATTTTTCGGGAAAAAATCATTTTTTTCGATTTTTTCTGGTCGGGGGTCGTGCGAAAAAACTTGAATTTTTTGAATCACGCAAAATTTTCAACTTGAAAATTTGTCGGGAAAAAATCATTTTTTTCGATTTTTTCTGGTCGGGGGTCGTGCGAAAAAACTTGAATTTTTTTAATCACGCAAAATTTTCAACTTGAAAATTTTTCGGGAAAAAATCATTTTTTTCGATTTTTTCTGGTCGGGGGTCGTGCGAAAAAACTTGAATTTTTTGAATCACGCAAAATTTTCAACTTGAAAATTTTTCGGGAAAAAATCATTTTTTTCGATTTTTTCTCGTCGGGGGTCGTGCGAAAAAACTTGAATTTTTTGAAGCACGCAAAATTTTCAACTTGAAAATTTTTCGGGAAAAAATCATTTTTTTCGATTTTTTCTGGTCGGGGGTCGTGCGAAAAAACTTTAATTTTTTGAATCACGCAAAATTTTCAACTTGAAAATTTTTCGGAAAAAAATCATTTTTTTCGATTTTTTCTGGTCGGGGGTCGTGCGAAAAAACTTGAATTTTTTGAATCACGCAAAATTTTCAACTTGAAAATTTTTCGGGAAAAAATCATTTTTTTCGATTTTTTCTGGTCGAGGGTCGTGCGAAAAAACTTGAATTTTTTGAATCACGCAAAATTTTCAACTTGAAAATTTTTCGGGAAAAAATCATTTTTTTCGATTTTTTCTGGTCGGGGGTCGTGCGAAAAAACTTGAATTTTTTGAATCACGCAAAATTTTCAACTTGAAAATTTTTCGGGAAAAAATCATTTTTTTCGATTTTTTCTGGTCGGGGGTCGTGCGAAAAAACTTGAATTTTTTGAATCACGAAAAATTTTCAACTTGAAAATTTTTCGGGAAAAAATCTTTTTTTTCGATTTTTTCTGGTGGGGGTCGTGCGAAAAAACTTGAATTTTTTGAATCACGCAAAATTTTCAACTTGAAAATTTTTCGGAAAAAAATCATTTTTTTCGATTTTTTCTGGTCGGGGGTTATGCGAAAAAACTTGAATTTTTTGAATCACGCAAAATTTTCAACTTGAAAATTTTTCGGGAAAAAATAATTTTTTTCGATTGTTTCTGGTCGGGGGTCGTGCGAAAAAACTTGAATTTTTTGAATCACGCAAAATTTTCAACTTTAAAATTTTTCGGGAAAAAATCATTTTTTTCGATTTTTTCTGGTCGGGGGTCGTGCGAAAAAACTTGAATTTTTTGAATCACGCAAAATTTTCAACTTGAAAATTTTTCGGGAAAAAATCATTTTTTTCGATTTTTTCTGGTCGGGGGTCGTGCGAAAAAACTTGAATTTTTTGAATCACGCAAAATTTTCAACTTGAAAATTTTTCGGGAAAATATAATTTTTTTCGAATTTTTCTGGTCGGGGGTCGTGCGAAAAAACTTGAATTTTTTTAATCACGCAAAATTTTCAGCTTGAAAATTTTTCGGGAAAAAATCATTTTTTTCGATTTTTTCTGGTCGGGGTCGTGCGAAAAAACTTGAATTTTTTGAATCACGCAAAATTTTCAACTTGAAAATTTTTCGGGAAAAAATCATTTTTTTCGATTTTTTCTGGTCGGGGGTCGTGCGAAAAAACTTGAATTTTTTGAATCACGCAAAATTTTCAACTTGAAAATTTTTCGGGAAAAAATCATTTTTTTCGATTTTTTCTGGTCGGGGGTCGTGCGAAAAAACTTGAATTTTTTGAATCACGCAATATTTTCAACTTGAAAATTTTTCGGGAAAAAATCATTTTTTTCGATTTTTTCTGGTCGGGGGTCGTGCGAAAAAACTTGAATTTTTTGAATCACGCAAAATTTTCAACTTGAAAATTTTTCGGGAAAAAATCATTTTTTTCGATTTTTTCTGGTCGGGGGTCGTGCGAAAAAAAATTAATTTTTTTTAATCACGCAAAATTTTCAACTTGAAAATTTTTTGGGAAAAAATCATTTTTTTCGATTTTTTCTGGTCGGGGGTCGTGCGAAAAAACTTGAATTTTTTGAATCACGCAAAATTTTCAACATGAAATTTTTTTGGGAAAAAAATCATTTTTTCTGGTCGGGGGTCGTGCGAAAAACCTTGAATTTTTTTAATCACGCAAAATTTTCAACTTGAAAATTTTTCGGGAAAAAATCATTTTTTTAGATTTTTTCTGGTCGGGGGTCGTGCGAAAAAACTAGAATTTTTTGAATCACGAAAAATTTCAACTCGAAAACTTTTCGGGAAAAAATCATTTTTTTTCGATTTTTCTGGTCAGGGGTCGGGCGAAAAACCTTGAACTTTTTGAATCACGCAAAATTTTCAACTTGAAAATTTTTCGGGAATAAATCATTTTTTTCGATTTTTTCTGGTCGGGGGTCGTGCGAAAAACCTAGAATTTTTTGTATCACGTAAAATTTTCAATTCGAAAATTTTTCGGAGAAAAATCATTTTGTTCGATTTTTCTGGTCGGGGTCGCGTGAAAACCTTGATTTTTTTTAATCACGCAAAAATATTATCATGAAAATTTTTCGGCAAAAAATCATTTTTTTTCCATTTTTTCTGGTCGGGGTCGCGTGTAAAAACCTTGAACTTTTTGAATCACGCAAAATTTTCAACTTGAAAATTTTTCGGGAAAAATCATTTTTTTCGATTTTTTCTGGTCAGGGGTCGTGCGAAAAACCTTGAATTTTTTTGAATCATGCAAAATTTTCAACTTGAAAATTTTTCGGCAAAAAATAATTTTTTTTCGATTTTTTCTGGTCGGGGATCGTGCGAAAAACGCAAAATTTTCAACTTGAAAATTTTTCGGGAAAAAATAATTGTTTCTCAATTTTTTCTGGTTGGAAGTCGCGTGAAAAACCTTAATCTTTTTGAATCATGCAAAATTTTCAACTTGAAAATTTTTCGGCAAAAAATTATTTTTTTCGATTTTTTCTGGTCGGGGGTCTCGTGAAACACCTTGAATTTTTTGAATCACGCAAAATTTTCAACTTGAAAAATTTTCGGGAAAAAATCATTTTTTTCGATTTTTTCTGGTCGGGGGTCGTGCGAAATATCTTGAATTTTTGAATCATGCAAAATTTTCAACTTGAAAATTTTTCGGGAAAAAATCTTTTTTTTTTTTTCTAGTCGGGGGTCGTGCGAAAAACCTTGAATTTATTGAATCACGCAAAATTTTCAACATGAAATTTTTTTGGGAAAAAAATCATTTTTTCTGGTCGGAGGTCGTGCGAAAAACCTTGAATTTTTTGAATCACGCAAAATTTTCAACTTGAAAATTTTTCGGGAAAAAATCATTTTTTTAGATTTTTTCTGGTCGGGGGTCGTGCGAAAAAACTTGAATTTTTTGAATCACGCAAAATTTTCAACTTGAAAATTTTTCGGGAAAAAATCATTTTTTTCGATTTTTTCTGGTCGGGGGTCGTGCGAAAAAACTTGAATTTTTTGAATCACGCAAAATTTTCAACTTGAAAATTTTTCGGGAAAAAATCATTTTTTTCGATTTTTTCTGGTCGGGGGTCGTGCGAAAAAACTTGAATTTTTTGAATCACGCAAAATTTTCAACTTGAAAATTTTTCGGGAAAAAATCATTTCTTTCGATTTTTTCTGTTCGGGGGTCGTGCGAAAAAACTTGAAATTTTTGAATCACGCAAAATTTTCAACTTGAAAATTTTTCGGGAAAAAATCATTTTTTTCGATTTTTTCTGGTCGGGGGTCGTGCGAAAAAACTTGAATTTTTTTAATCACGCAAAATTTTCAACTTGAAAATTTTTCGGGAAAAAATCATTTTTTTCGATTTTTCTGGTCGGGGGTCGTGCGAAAAAACTTGAATTTTTTGAATCACGCAAAATTTTCAACTTGAAAATTTTTCGGGAAAAAATCATTTTTTTCTTTTTTTTTTCTGGTCGGGGGTCGTGCGAAAAAACTTGAATTTTTTGAATCACGCAAAATTTTCAACTTGAAAATTTTTCGGGAAAAAATCATTTTTTTCGATTTTTTCTGGTCGGGGGTCGTGCGAAAAAACTTGAATTTTTTGAATCACGCAAAATTTTCAACTTGAAAATTTTTCGGGAAAAAATCATTTTTTTCGATTTTTTCTGGTCGGGGGTCGTGCGAAAAAAAATTAATTTTTTTTAATCACGCAAAATTTTCAACTTGAAAATTTTTCGGGAAAAAATCATTTTTTTCGATTTTTTCTGGTCGGGGGTCGTGCGAAAAAACTTGAATTTTTTGAATCACGCAAAATTTTCAACTTGAAAATTTTTCGGGAAAAAATCATTTTTTTCGATTTTTTCTGGTCGGGGGTCGTGCGAAAAAACTTGAATTTTTTGAATCACGCAAAATTTTCAACTTGAAAATTTTTCGGGAAAAAATCATTTTTTTCGATTTTTTCTGGTCGGGGGTCGTGCGAAAAAACTTGAATTTTTTGAATCACGCAAAATTTTCAACTTGAAAATTTTTCGGGAAAAAATCATTTTTTTCGATTTTTTCTGGTCGGGGGTCGTGCGAAAAAACTTGAATTTTTTGAATCACGCAAAATTTTCAACTTGAAAATTTTTCGGGAAAAAATCATTTTTTTCTTTTTTTTTTCTGGTCGGGGGTCGTGCGAAAAAACTAGAATTTTTTGAATCACGCAAAATTTTCAACTTGAAAATTTTTCGGGAAAAAATCATTTTTTTCGATTTTTTCTGGTCGGGGGTCGTGCGAAAAAACTTGAATTTTTTGAATCACGCAAAATTTTCAACTTGAAAATTTTTCGGGAAAAAATCATTTTTTTCGATTTTTTCTGGTCGGGGGTCGTGCGAAAAAACTTGAATTTTTTGAATCACGCAAAATTTTCAACTTGAAAATTTTTCGGGAAAAAATCATTTTTTTCGATTTTTTCTGGTCGGGGGTCGTGCGAAAAAACTTGAATTTTTTGAATCACGCAAAATTTTCAACTTGAAAATTTTTCGGGAAAAAATCATTTTTTCGATTTTTTCTGGTCGGGGGTCGTGCGAAAAAACTTGAATTTTTTGAATCACGCAAAATTTTCAACTTGAAAATTTTTCGGGAAAAAATCATTTTTTTCGATTTTTTCTGGTCGGGGGTCGTGCGAAAAAACTTGAATTTTTTGAATCACGCAAAATTTTCAACTTGAAAATTTTTCGGGAAAAAATCATTTCTTTCGATTTTTTCTGTTCGGGGGTCGTGCGAAAAAACTTGAAATTTTTGAATCACGCAAAATTTTCAACTTGAAAATTTTTCGGGAAAAAATCATTTTTTTCGATTTTTTCTGGTCGGGGGTCGTGCGAAAAAACTTGAATTTTTTTAATCACGCAAAATTTTCAACTTGAAAATTTTTCGGGAAAAAATCATTTTTTTCGATTTTTCTGGTCGGGGGTCGTGCGAAAAAACTTGAATTTTTTGAATCACGCAAAATTTTCAACTTGAAAATTTTTCGGGAAAAAATCATTTTTTCCTTTTTTTTTTCTGGTCGGGGGTCGTGCGAAAAAACTTGAATTTTTTGAATCACGCAAAATTTTCAACTTGAAAATTTTTCGGGAAAAAATCATTTTTTTCGATTTTTTCTGGTCGGGGGTCGTGCGAAAAAACTTGAATTTTTTGAATCACGCAAAATTTTCAACTTGAAAATTTTTCGGGAAAAAATCATTTTTTTCGATTTTTTCTGGTCGGGGGTCGTGCGAAAAAAAATTAATTTTTTTTAATCACGCAAAATTTTCAACTTGAAAATTTTTCGGGAAAAAATCATTTTTTTCGATTTTTTCTGGTCGGGGGTCGTGCGAAAAAACTTGAATTTTTTGAATCACGCAAAATTTTCAACTTGAAAATTTTTCGGGAAAAAATCATTTTTTTCGATTTTTTCTGGTCGGGGGTCGTGCGAAAAAACTTGAATTTTTTGAATCACGCAAAATTTTCAACTTAAAAATTTTTCGGGAAAAAATAATTTTTTTCGATTTTTTCTGGTCGGGGGTCGTGCGAAAAAACTTGAATTTTTTGAATCACGCAAAATTTTCAACTTGAAAATTTTTCGGGAAAAAATCATTTTTTTCTTTTTTTTTTCTGGTCGGGGGTCGTGCGAAAAAACTTGAATTTTTTTAATCACGCAAAATTTTCAACTTGAAAATTTTTCGGGAAAAAATCATTTTTTTCGATTTTTTCTGGTCGGGGGTCGTGCGAAAAAACTTGAATTTTTTGAATCACGCAAAATTTTCAACTTGAAAATTTTTCGGGAAAAAATCATTTTTTTCGATTTTTTCTGGTCGGGGGTCGTGCGAAAAAACTTGAATTTTTTGAATCACGCAAAATTTTCAACTTGAAAATTTTTCGGGAAAAAATCATTTTTTTCGATTTTTTCTGGTCGGGGGTCGTGCGAAAAAACTTGAATTTTTTGAATCACGCAAAATTTTCAACTTGAAAATTTTTCGGGAAAAAATCATTTTTTTCGATTTTTTCTGGTCGGGGGTCGTGCGAAAAAACTTGAATTTTTTGAATCACGCAAAATTTTCAACTTGAAAATTTTTCGGGAAAAAATCATTTTTTTCGATTTTTTCTGGTCGGGGGTCGTGCGAAAAAACTTGAATTTTTTGAATCACGCAAAATTTTCAACTTGAAAATTTTTCGGGAAAAAATCATTTCTTTCGATTTTTTCTGTTCGGGGGTCGTGCGAAAAAACTTGAAATTTTTGAATCACGCAAAATTTTCAACTTGAAAATTTTTCGGGAAAAAATCATTTTTTTCGATTTTTTCTGGTCGGGGGTCGTGCGAAAAAACTTGAATTTTTTTAATCACGCAAAATTTTCAACTTGAAAATTTTTCGGGAAAAAATCATTTTTTTCGATTTTTCTGGTCGGGGGTCGTGCGAAAAAACTTGAATTTTTTGAATCACGCAAAATTTTCAACTTGAAAATTTTTCGGGAAAAAATCATTTTTTTCTTTTTTTTTCTGGTCGGGGGTCGTGCGAAAAAACTTGAATTTTTTGAATCACGCAAAATTTTCAACTTGAAAATTTTTCGGGAAAAAATCATTTTTTTCGATTTTTTCTGGTCGGGGGTCGTGCGAAAAAACTTGAATTTTTTGAATCACGCAAAATTTTCAACTTGAAAATTTTTCGGGAAAAAATCATTTTTTTCGATTTTTTCTGGTCGGGGGTCGTGCGAAAAAAAATTAATTTTTTTTAATCACGCAAAATTTTCAACTTGAAAATTTTTCGGGAAAAAATCATTTTTTTCGATTTTTTCTGGTCGGGGGTCGTGCGAAAAAACTTGAATTTTTTGAATCACGCAAAATTTTCAACTTGAAAATTTTTCGGGAAAAAATCATTTTTTTCGATTTTTTCTGGTCGGGGGTCGTGCGAAAAAACTTGAATTTTTTGAATCACGCAAAATTTTCAACTTGAAAATTTTTCGGGAAAAAATCATTTTTTTCGATTTTTTCTGGTCGGGGGTCGTGCGAAAAAACTTGAATTTTTTGAATCACGCAAAATTTTCAACTTGATAATTTTTCGGGAAAAAATCATTTTTTTCGATTTTTTCTGGTCGGGGGTCGTGCGAAAAAACTTGAATTTTTTGAATCACGCAAAATTTTCAACTTGAAAATTTTTCGGGAAAAAATCATTTTTTTCGATTTTTTCTGGTCGGGGGTCGTGCGAAAAAACTTGAATTTTTTGAATCACGCAAAATTTTCAACTTGAAAATTTGTCGGGAAAAAATCATTTTTTTCGATTTTTTCTGGTCGGGGGTCGTGCGAAAAAACTTGAATTTTTTTAATCACGCAAAATTTTCAACTTGAAAATTTTTCGGGAAAAAATCATTTTTTTCGATTTTTTCTGGTCGGGGGTCGTGCGAAAAAACTTGAATTTTTTGAATCACGCAAAATTTTCAACTTGAAAATTTTTCGGGAAAAAATCATTTTTTTCGATTTTTTCTCGTCGGGGGTCGTGCGAAAAAACTTGAATTTTTTGAAGCACGCAAAATTTTCAACTTGAAAATTTTTCGGGAAAAAATCATTTTTTTCGATTTTTTCTGGTCGGGGGTCGTGCGAAAAAACTTTAATTTTTTGAATCACGCAAAATTTTCAACTTGAAAATTTTTCGGAAAAAAATCATTTTTTTCGATTTTTTCTGGTCGGGGGTCGTGCGAAAAAACTTGAATTTTTTGAATCACGCAAAATTTTCAACTTGAAAATTTTTCGGGAAAAAATCATTTTTTTCGATTTTTTCTGGTCGAGGGTCGTGCGAAAAAACTTGAATTTTTTGAATCACGCAAAATTTTCAACTTGAAAATTTTTCGGGAAAAAATCATTTTTTTCGATTTTTTCTGGTCGGGGGTCGTGCGAAAAAACTTGAATTTTTTGAATCACGCAAAATTTTCAACTTGAAAATTTTTCGGGAAAAAATCATTTTTTTCGATTTTTTCTGGTCGGGGGTCGTGCGAAAAAACTTGAATTTTTTGAATCACGAAAAATTTTCAACTTGAAAATTTTTCGGGAAAAAATCTTTTTTTTCGATTTTTTCTGGTGGGGGTCGTGCGAAAAAACTTGAATTTTTTGAATCACGCAAAATTTTCAACTTGAAAATTTTTCGGAAAAAAATCATTTTTTTCGATTTTTTCTGGTCGGGGGTTATGCGAAAAAACTTGAATTTTTTGAATCACGCAAAATTTTCAACTTGAAAATTTTTCGGGAAAAAATAATTTTTTTCGATTGTTTCTGGTCGGGGGTCGTGCGAAAAAACTTGAATTTTTTGAATCACGCAAAATTTTCAACTTTAAAATTTTTCGGGAAAAAATCATTTTTTTCGATTTTTTCTGGTCGGGGGTCGTGCGAAAAAACTTGAATTTTTTGAATCACGCAAAATTTTCAACTTGAAAATTTTTCGGGAAAAAATCATTTTTTTCGATTTTTTCTGGTCGGGGGTCGTGCGAAAAAACTTGAATTTTTTGAATCACGCAAAATTTTCAACTTGAAAATTTTTCGGGAAAATATAATTTTTTTCGAATTTTTCTGGTCGGGGGTCGTGCGAAAAAACTTGAATTTTTTGAATCACGCAAAATTTTCAACTTGAAAATTTTTCGGGAAAAAATCATTTTTTTCGATTTTTTCTGGTCGGGGGTCGTGCGAAAAAACTTGAATTTTTTGAATCACGCAAAATTTTCAACTTGATAATTTTTCGGGAAAAAATCATTTTTTTCGATTTTTTCTGGTCGGGGGTCGTGCGAAAAAACTTGAATTTTTTGAATCACGCAAAATTTTCAACTTGAAAATTTTTCGGGAAAAAATCATTTTTTTCGATTTTTTCTGGTCGGGGGTCGTGCGAAAAAACTTGAATTTTTTGAATCACGCAAAATTTTCAACTTGAAAATTTGTCGGGAAAAAATCATTTTTTTCGATTTTTTCTGGTCGGGGGTCGTGCGAAAAAACTTGAATTTTTTTAATCACGCAAAATTTTCAACTTGAAAATTTTTCGGGAAAAAATCATTTTTTTCGATTTTTTCTGGTCGGGGGTCGTGCGAAAAAACTTGAATTTTTTGAATCACGCAAAATTTTCAACTTGAAAATTTTTCGGGAAAAAATCATTTTTTTCGATTTTTTCTCGTCGGGGGTCGTGCGAAAAAACTTGAATTTTTTGAAGCACGCAAAATTTTCAACTTGAAAATTTTTCGGGAAAAAATCATTTTTTTCGATTTTTTCTGGTCGGGGGTCGTGCGAAAAAACTTTAATTTTTTGAATCACGCAAAATTTTCAACTTGAAAATTTTTCGGAAAAAAATCATTTTTTTCGATTTTTTCTGGTCGGGGGTCGTGCGAAAAAACTTGAATTTTTTGAATCACGCAAAATTTTCAACTTGAAAATTTTTCGGGAAAAAATCATTTTTTTCGATTTTTTCTGGTCGAGGGTCGTGCGAAAAAACTTGAATTTTTTGAATCACGCAAAATTTTCAACTTGAAAATTTTTCGGGAAAAAATCATTTTTTTCGATTTTTTCTGGTCGGGGGTCGTGCGAAAAAACTTGAATTTTTTGAATCACGCAAAATTTTCAACTTGAAAATTTTTCGGGAAAAAATCATTTTTTTCGATTTTTTCTGGTCGGGGGTCGTGCGAAAAAACTTGAATTTTTTGAATCACGAAAAATTTTCAACTTGAAAATTTTTCGGGAAAAAATCTTTTTTTTCGATTTTTTCTGGTGGGGGTCGTGCGAAAAAACTTGAATTTTTTGAATCACGCAAAATTTTCAACTTGAAAATTTTTCGGAAAAAAATCATTTTTTTCGATTTTTTCTGGTCGGGGGTTATGCGAAAAAACTTGAATTTTTTGAATCACGCAAAATTTTCAACTTGAAAATTTTTCGGGAAAAAATAATTTTTTTCGATTGTTTCTGGTCGGGGGTCGTGCGAAAAAACTTGAATTTTTTGAATCACGCAAAATTTTCAACTTTAAAATTTTTCGGGAAAAAATCATTTTTTTCGATTTTTTCTGGTCGGGGGTCGTGCGAAAAAACTTGAATTTTTTGAATCACGCAAAATTTTCAACTTGAAAATTTTTCGGGAAAAAATCATTTTTTTCGATTTTTTCTGGTCGGGGGTCGTGCGAAAAAACTTGAATTTTTTGAATCACGCAAAATTTTCAACTTGAAAATTTTTCGGGAAAATATAATTTTTTTCGAATTTTTCTGGTCGGGGGTCGTGCGAAAAAACTTGAATTTTTTTAATCACGCAAAATTTTCAGCTTGAAAATTTTTCGGGAAAAAATCATTTTTTTCGATTTTTTCTGGTCGGGGTCGTGCGAAAAAACTTGAATTTTTTGAATCACGCAAAATTTTCAACTTGAAAATTTTTCGGGAAAAAATCATTTTTTTCGATTTTTTCTGGTCGGGGGTCGTGCGAAAAAACTTGAATTTTTTGAATCACGCAAAATTTTCAACTTGAAAATTTTTCGGGAAAAAATCATTTTTTTCGATTTTTTCTGGTCGGGGGTCGTGCGAAAAAACTTGAATTTTTTGAATCACGCAATATTTTCAACTTGAAAATTTTTCGGGAAAAAATCATTTTTTTCGATTTTTTCTGGTCGGGGGTCGTGCGAAAAAACTTGAATTTTTTGAATCACGCAAAATTTTCAACTTGAAAATTTTTCGGGAAAAAATCATTTTTTTCGATTTTTTCTGGTCGGGGGTCGTGCGAAAAAAAATTAATTTTTTTTAATCACGCAAAATTTTCAACTTGAAAATTTTTTGGGAAAAAATCATTTTTTTCGATTTTTTCTGGTCGGGGGTCGTGCGAAAAAACTTGAATTTTTTGAATCACGCAAAATTTTCAACATGAAATTTTTTTGGGAAAAAAATCATTTTTTCTGGTCGGGGGTCGTGCGAAAAACCTTGAATTTTTTTAATCACGCAAAATTTTCAACTTGAAAATTTTTCGGGAAAAAATCATTTTTTTAGATTTTTTCTGGTCGGGGGTCGTGCGAAAAAACTAGAATTTTTTGAATCACGAAAAATTTCAACTCGAAAACTTTTCGGGAAAAAATCATTTTTTTTCGATTTTTCTGGTCAGGGGTCGGGCGAAAAACCTTGAACTTTTTGAATCACGCAAAATTTTCAACTTGAAAATTTTTCGGGAATAAATCATTTTTTTCGATTTTTTCTGGTCGGGGGTCGTGCGAAAAACCTAGAATTTTTTGTATCACGTAAAATTTTCAATTCGAAAATTTTTCGGAGAAAAATCATTTTGTTCGATTTTTCTGGTCGGGGTCGCGTGAAAACCTTGATTTTTTTTAATCACGCAAAAATATTATCATGAAAATTTTTCGGCAAAAAATCATTTTTTTTCCATTTTTTCTGGTCGGGGTCGCGTGTAAAAACCTTGAACTTTTTGAATCACGCAAAATTTTCAACTTGAAAATTTTTCGGGAAAAATCATTTTTTTCGATTTTTTCTGGTCAGGGGTCGTGCGAAAAACCTTGAATTTTTTTGAATCATGCAAAATTTTCAACTTGAAAATTTTTCGGCAAAAAATAATTTTTTTTCGATTTTTTCTGGTCGGGGATCGTGCGAAAAACGCAAAATTTTCAACTTGAAAATTTTTCGGGAAAAAATAATTGTTTCTCAATTTTTTCTGGTTGGAAGTCGCGTGAAAAACCTTAATCTTTTTGAATCATGCAAAATTTTCAACTTGAAAATTTTTCGGCAAAAAATTATTTTTTTCGATTTTTTCTGGTCGGGGGTCTCGTGAAACACCTTGAATTTTTTGAATCACGCAAAATTTTCAACTTGAAAAATTTTCGGGAAAAAATCATTTTTTTCGATTTTTTCTGGTCGGGGGTCGTGCGAAATATCTTGAATTTTTGAATCATGCAAAATTTTCAACTTGAAAATTTTTCGGGAAAAAATCTTTTTTTTTTTTTCTAGTCGGGGGTCGTGCGAAAAACCTTGAATTTATTGAATCACGCAAAATTTTCAACATGAAATTTTTTTGGGAAAAAAATCATTTTTTCTGGTCGGAGGTCGTGCGAAAAACCTTGAATTTTTTGAATCACGCAAAATTTTCAACTTGAAAATTTTTCGGGAAAAAATCATTTTTTTAGATTTTTTCTGGTCGGGGGTCGTGCGAAAAAACTAGAATTTTTTGAATCACGAAAAATTTCAACTCGAAAACTTTTCGGGAAAAATCATTTTTTTTTTCGATTTTTCTGGTCAGGGGTCGGGCGAAAAACCTTGAACTTTTTGAATCACGCAAAATTTTCAACTTGAAAATTTTTCGGGAATAAATCATTTTTTTCGATTTTTTCTGGTCGGGGGTCGTGCGAAAAACCTAGAATTTTTTGTATCACGTAAAATTTTCAATTCGAAAATTTTTCGGGAAAAAATCATTTTGTTCGATTTTTCTGGTCGGGGTCGCGTGAAAACCTTGATTTTTTTTAATCACGCAAAAATATTATCATGAAAATTTTTCGGCAAAAAATCATTTTTTTTTTTCCATTTTTTCTGGTCGGGGTCGCGTGTTAAAACCTTGAACTTTTTGAATCACGCAAAATTTTCAACTTGAAAATTTTTCGGGAAAAATCATTTTTTTCGATTTTTTCTGGTCAGGGGTCGTGCGAAAAACCTTGAATTTTTTTGAATCATGCAAAATTTTTAACTTGAAAATTTTTCGGCAAAAAATAATTTTTTTTCGATTTTTTCTGGTCGGGGATCGTGCGAAAAACGCAAAATTTTCAACTTGAAAATTTTTCGGGAAAAAATAATTGTTTCTCAATTTTTTCTGGTTGGAAGTCGCGTGAAAAACCTTAATCTTTTTGAATCACGCAAAATTTTCAACTTGAAAATTTTTCGGGAAAAATCATTTTTTTCGATTTTTTCTGGTCAGGGGTCGTGCGAAAAACCTTGAATTTTTTTGAATCATGCAAAATTTTTAACTTGAAAATTTTTCGGCAAAAAATAATTTTTTTTCGATTTTTTCTGGTCGGGGGTCGTGCGAAATATCTTGAATTTTTGAATCATGCAAAATTTTCAACTTGAAAATTTTTCGGGAAAAAATCATTTTTTTCGATTTTTTCTGGGCGGGGGTCGTGCGAAAAACCTTAAATTTTTTGAATCACGCAAAGTTTTCAACTTGAAAATTTTTCGTCAAAAAATCATTTTTTTCGATTTTTTCTGGTCGGGGGTCGCGTAAAAAACCTTAAATTTTGCATATTTAAAAAAATTCAAGATTTTTCACGTGACCCGACCAGAAAAAACAAAAAAAAAAAGATTTATTGCCAATAAATTTTCTAGTTTAAAATTTTGCGTTATTCAAGAAATTTAATGTTTTTCACGCGACTGCCGACAAGAAAAAATCGAAAAAAAATTTTTTTTGCCGAAAAGTTTGAAATTTTGCGTAATTTAAAAAAATTAAGGTTTTCACTCCACCCCTGACTAAAAAAAATCGAAAGTTTAAAATTTTGCGTGATTAAAAAAATTCAAGGATTTTCACCTGACCCCAACCAGAAAAATTTAAAAAAAATGATTTTTTGCCAAAAAAAATTTCAAGTTCAAAATTTTGCGTGATTAAAAAAATTCAAGGTTTTACGCGTTCGCTCGCACTGCAATTCTTCCTCTTTTGGGGCGAACCAGAGTGCCTCCAGTAGGGTGGGTGCATACTGAGGAAAAGTAGGCAAGGGGTACTAAAAGTTTCTCATTGGTGGGGGGTGGAGACGGTGCGCTTTTTGACAGCGAATTGTTCGCCTACCATGCCTACGATTACGATTGCCTGTCACAAGGGTCACAAGATGGACGATTCCGTGCATTGGTATAAGAACACACCTAGCTTTACCCGCCTTGGGGCGAACCACGCACGGCCTTCTTTTGTGTGGTGGTAGTTACAACTTTATCTGTATCTATCACTGCAAGGTAGAAGGCCCCTTAGGAACATAGATAATATGTGATGAAAAGTTTTTCAAATTAAAATTACCCTTCCGCTCATTTTCAACTTCATTCATCTTATTCTTATCTTCTATCCGTCTGTAATCTTTCAATTCTTAAATATTCTTTCTCAAAGAATATAATATTCCACCGATATAGCCGATATAATAATTATCAAGGAATAGTCGAGATAGTACAGTAACAAACTAGAACATTTTCATTAGTCGTACTCTGAATTCTGACCACGACCACGAAACAAGTTGTAATAAATATCATCAGACGGTCATTCTCTTGTTTCACTTATAGAAGAATACAACATTCTTTTGGCGACGAGGATTTTCAAGAACCTCCGAAAGCAACCCATCTCCAATTCCTGAAACCTTCAAGCAACAACCGATTCAATATGACCGACAAGGCTTTTCGAGACGCGATTATCCAGCTCACCGAACTGATCACAAACCAGCAGCAGCAGATTGCAGATCTCCAACGGAC